>NC_133659.1:58085509-58385509 GCF_037893015.1 Macrotis lagotis
CCTATTTATACATTTAGCCTGGAGTAGAGAGGACTTGAGAACATGTTTATATCCCAAATATTTTCAAATGCTATGAAACACTTGAGGTATTTGATTTATTTTGTATATTTAGAACCTAGGACCAATGCTTGGAAATTATAGGGAGGCAGTTTTGATTCAATCAGTATGAGGATGTGCTTTCTATTACATTTATCCAAACAATGAAATGGGCTGGACCCTATTATTAAAAAGTCTTCACATATGGACCAAAAGACCACTTGTCTTAGAATTGTAGAGTTAAATACATTGTCAACTTGAAGATTGTTCCTATTTCTATGATTTCTTCAATTTTATAATAGTTATAGATTTGTCTCTCCATTATGTGTTGTCCCTCCCAAGGAGAATTGGCAATCATTTCTTAATCAGAAGAGAATGACTTCATGTAGATCTTCATTATGAACAGTTAATCTCAAAGGATTGATTGATTTGATAGTTGTAAGGGTTTCAACTTCAAGTACAAAAGTACAATGCCCTCTTCTTCCTCTTTTGTTCCCCTTATCCATCTTACAGAAAAGTAAAATTGGGTGTTATAGTTAAAGAACTGGTCTCTGGTTTTACATCAGTGATCAAGAAGAAACTAATTGTGGTCCCTTGAATCTCTCCATTGATCCTTCCAGTGTTCAATGTAATCTCTTGTTCATTTACCTGTCATAGATGTGTGCATTTATAATAAAAAGGGCATATTTGAAAATAGAAAATTCTACTAAAAAAATACCCTTCAACACCCATATTACCACATCTGAAAAAGGAACAGACTAAATATTTCATGAGAACCTTAGATTTTAGAGATGAAAAAAAAATCTTAGAAATCTAGTCCAACTTCTTCATTTTACAGATGAAGAAAGTACTTGCCCAAGGTCATATAGGAAGTAAATATTTGAGTGGAAAATAACTCCACTGTTGATCTGTGGAAATCTGGGAGAAAATTCCTTTGCATTGGAGAGAAGGGAAAATGGATTAGGGAGAGGGAGTAGAAAATTTTAGCAGCTTTTTAAATAGCTTTCCTTACATATTTGTACTTTTATAAGTAATTCCTCTGGGATTTGCAGTATTGCTTCAGAATGCCATGTCCCTCCTTGTCTTCTTTACCCCTTTATCATCATCTGGAAGAATTAATTAAGCTGCACACTTCCTTCAAGGCCCAGTTCAGGTGTCATTCCCCCCCCCCCCCCCCCCCCCAAAGCCATCTGTAATTTTGTCAGCTGAAAGTGATCTCTCCCTCCTGGAATCTTATCTACTTCAGATTTCTTATGTTCTAATTTGTCATATCCTAATTTGTACTCTCTTCGTCTACCACCTGTTTTACCTACCCTACTAGAACAAGGAAAGGATGGTATTTAATTTCACCTTTATAGCCTCAAGTTTGGCCTGGTACTTGGTCCAGCATTTAGTAGGTATTTAATAAATGCTTAAATGGAAGCAGGATAGATATAGATCTTAAGGTACCAGCTTTCATCAGGAGGCATTTTCATGCAATGTATTTTTGTTCAGAAACTCCCCAACAGATTGCAAAATTTGATGACCTTCTGTGGTTTTCTGAAGTTCCTCTGGCACTTTGCCTGATGGTCACAGTCCAAACCCTATTCTTTGCATTCTGACTTCTTTAAATTCCCTCTCCAGTGTTTTACCATAGCTTTAATGGAAGTGTTTGTTGCTCTGCAGCTGTCTTTCCTGAGGGACAACTACATTTGTGGGTAAGAGTGGTTTTTTCCTGAGCCCACTCCATAGACAGAATAATGTTATGTGACAATGTTATGTGTTGTCAGTTATGTGGTGTCAGTAAATAGTCCAGCCTCTGTTGACTGAATTTACTCACTATCCAGTTAAACCTGAAAAGCCTGAAAAAGTTGATAGATGATTTAAATTTGTTAGATCTGTACTCCCATTGGATCTTCTTTTACAAAATCAATTGTGATCCATTAAACTATGTGTTTGAGGAATTAAAACTCCTCAGTAACTTCTAGTTTATGGCTATCAATACTTTCCAGAACCATTTATACTTTTTTTTTTTAGGTTTTTGCAAGGCAAATGGGGTTAAGTGGCTTGCCCAAGGCCACACAGCTAGGTAATTATTAAGTGTCTGAGACCGGATTTGAACCCAGGTACTCCTGACTCCAAGGCCAGTGCTTTATCCACTATGCCACATAGTCGCCCCTCCATAACCATTTAAAAAATATTTTGATTTGAGTTTTTTCTAAACTTCTGACTCAAGATCTCAATTAATAATTGCTACTTTTATCTATTGATTCTTATATAGCTGTTTGTACTTGCGGTTCTACTCTCCCTTTCTCATTCTTGTTGCTAATAGGATGCAGCAGACCTTGATCATCATACAGAGGAAGTTAAGGTGGTGCAGTGAAGAGAGCTTTGAACTTGGAGTCCCGGAAGATCTGATTTGCAGATCTAGCCTCAGATACTTACAAACTATGTGACCCCGGGCAAATTCCTTGTTTCCTTCATTTTCCATAACTTACAGAAGGCATAATAATACTATTTAATCTCTCAGGGAGGTTGTGAAGGATACTATGAGGCACTTATCTTTCCTTCACTTTATGCTGGGTCTTTGCATATTGATTGAGTTCTTGTCACAAAAGTGTGCTATGTTCTAAATAAGACTGTATTACTATCACTTTATAACTTAAGCTGGAATAGAAATCCTCAGTACCTACAGTAGTGGGGGACTGGCCTAGAGCAGAGGTGGGCGACACAAGACTCACCAAGTACAATTTTTTTTTTTAGGTTTTTGCAAGGCATACGGGGTTAAGTGGCTTGCCCAAGGTCACACAGCTAGGTCATTATTAAGTGTCTTGAGACCAGATTTGAACCCAGGTACTCCTGACTGCAGGGCCCGTGCTTTATCCACTGCCACCTAGCCACCCCCAAGTGCCAATTTCTATTGAGAAATATTTAGCAAAAGGAAATAGTCCTGAGTACATGGTTTACCTACTTGGGCTCATCCCTCAGGGTAATTCAGAATTTTATTGAGAAAATATTAACACATGAAAATGCAATTAGCCATACAATATATACTGAGTACAACAATGTTATAAAGTTTATTCTAGTTGAGACCATTTTTATCATCTTTGACCTGAACTGTTTAGCAAATGAGTCTATTCTTTTTCTAGTACTAGTTGATTCAACATACAACTATGGAAATTACCTTTTAAACATACAAGTCTGATTGTTATCACTCCCTCAAGAATTTGTATGGTTCCCTTGATGATAAGATGCAAACTCCCCATCTGACATTTAAAACCTGAACAGTCTGGCTCTGCCAGACCCTTTGGATGCCACCACTTCCCTTCATGTATTTGCTATTCCCCAAATTTGTCACTTGATCTCTGTCCTAGGATCTAGGATCAGTCTCTCTTTGTAGTCTGTCACCTGGCCCTGAAGGGCTCTTTGCCTTTATATCTGCTTTTCTGTTCTTCAAGGTTCAACTTGGGTGCATTTCAGGGAAAGAGGGATTTTTCCCCTTAGATTAGTAGTTGGTGCTCTTCTTTAATTATCCTTTACTTACAGTAAGTATATCTCCTCTCCTCCAGGATAGTAATTGAAAAGTAGGCAGGAAGGAGGAGTTTTTCATTTTTCCCTTTTTTGTAGTAAGCCCTTGAGAGAGAGCTTTGAATGTAATAGGCATACACACACACACACACACACACACACACACACACACACACACACACACACACACACTTAGGTGTAACCTCTACAAAGGATCCATGGGCAAATTCATTACAAGGGGAGAACCCTTCCGTACATACTAAATTTTGTTATTGTTTGCTTGGTTATTTGGGATTTTCTTGTTAAAGATACTGGAGGAGTTTGCCATTTCCTTCTCCAGATCATTTTATTGATGAGGAACTGAGGCAAACAGGGTGAAGTGATTTGCCCCTGGTCACAAAGGTAGTAAGTATCTGAAGGTCAGATTTGAATTCAGGTCCTCTTGAATCTTAATATCCACTGTATCATCTTACTGCTCATATTATGTTTTGGTTAGCTTTTAAAAGAATCATCATTATTTTTGGAGGAGCAATTTTCACATAATATTTTCTACCAGACATTACCCTGGATAGTTTGGACCTGGTAAGGGAACATATGTTGACTAAATGGTTTCAACTCTTTACTTTGCCTTTGGAGCACATTAGGAGAGACTGATTTTATTGAATAGCTAGTTCATGGGGTTTCCAATCACCCCAATGTTTTGGAAAGAGTTTGGGCTCTAAACAAGGCCAATGGAATGCAAACCTGGAATATTGGTTTAAATGGAACACTTGGTATTTTTAATCATGTGGGATCCTGTCTTACTGAGACTCATCAAACAGATGTGTTTAGATTTGAAGATTCAATGGTGTTGCAACTTCTGATTTAAGAAGCTTTCTTTCTTCTTCTGAAAGAGATGTGAAACTGGAAGCTGACTCTTCCTTTCTTCCCTCATAGTTTTGTCTCTTTGAAATTTTAGTAGTATATAGGACAGAGGGAAGCAAAACTGGTCAGAGTATAGCATACCAAGATATATTCCTCCATCATTTTCAGACTAAGATAGAAAAATGCTTCTTTTTGCTTTTTTATTTGAGTATTTTCAGCTGGTAACACTTAAAAAAAAAGTTCTGAATGACCATGGAGATTTAATCATGCAGCTTTGGAATGGGATAGTCAAAAGGGCCAGGTTCAAGTCTGTTCTGTTATGGATTAGCTAGACTTTAATGTGGGTCTGTGGTCCTTTTTTCCCCATTAAATCAAATTTGGAGTTGTCACATGATTCAGAGTTGAAGCTCCTAGTTTCTGCCATGAACTAGCTATATGACCAAGAACAAATTATTTTACTTCTCTGGGTCTCATTTTATCCATTTATAAAATAAAGGAATCAGACTTATTTTCTAAACTATGCCCTTTTACAGGTATTTGTGGAGGGTCACTGATTATAAACATTTGAAAGCAGCCCAACCCTGGTTCTGTGGTACTGCTTAAAATTGGTTAGAAAAGGTTCTTTGTTAGGACCTTTGATTCTGAGTTAATTTATTTCTAGGAATCAGGAGCTTGACTGGACCTGGGACAAAGAAAATAGAGGGAGGCAATCTTAATTGTGAAGAAACAATATATGTTGGGAGTACTGCAGATCTGCTTTTCAGAGTGCCTGGGGCTTCCCAAAGAAGTCTTGGTTTCTCCTTTATGTTCATCATAAGAAGATCTCTTCAAACCCCATTATTTGCTGTGGCTCTAGTATGGTTCTAAAACCTTCCCTTCATAAGCCAAGTGCCAAAGGAGCAGTCAAAAGAGAGGGAGATGGGAGCAATCTGGTCCTCACTTAGTAATGTATCAGAGATGGGTCTTGAAGGAAAGGGGGAAGGTGAAGAGGTAGGCTTGGGAATGGTGTTTATATGCTTTTAATATACATTAAGTTTCTGAGGCTCTATAAAATCACCTTAGAAAACTTGATCTAAAAACAAACATCCCTCTTGACTAGGAGGAATTGTAGGATCCACTAAACTTTTGGAATGGAGTTTAAAACTTCCTAAGTTAGGTTCTGGGATTATTTGTGTTTTCAGACTATTCTGATAACATAGCTGCCATATGTTTTTTCTCTGCTAATTAACAGTAGTGTCTGAAGAGACTTGACAAAAGAAGAGACTTGAAAAAAGTTATCCCTTACCTGGCAGCAGGGTGAAGTTGGTTTTTCCTCTGTATTCAATGGAAGGACTAGAGAAAGATAGGGAATGCTAACTAATCAGTCTCTGTTAACTCTACACTGACTTTCCCCTTGTGCTCTTATCTTGTGGTAGAGAGAGAAGGTACTTAATTACATTGAAGAGGCAGTGAATTGGACTGATGGAAGGCAGAATATGGGAATGTTCTTTAGTTACCCATGAATAAGAAAGACTGGCAGAAACAACTAATTAACAGGTCAAGTCAGCTGTAAATTTGAGCATTGTTAAGTAAACAAAGAAAAAATGGAGTGATAGCAGAGAGCCCAGACTTATGGTAAGTAGATTCAATGGAAACTGTGAGGATCCTCAGGGTTTGGGGTGTCAATATTGATTTCCTGCCATTTGATACTTTTAATCTGAGAGAAAGTGCAAGAAGAAAAAACTCAAGAGGTTGAGTTATAATGTATCTCGAATGTTTGCCAAAAGAATAATAGGGAAGAGGTCTCTGATTCTAGGAATGAATAGTCAGTGGAAGCAAGATGTTTTCATCATGCAGCAAGGCATCCAAGGTGCTTATCTCAGTTTCAGGAGGAAAAAATATCAGAAACCAAGGTGAGCAGGCAGGAGCTTTCATGCCTGTAATGCTCTTCCAAAACCTTGCCAGACTGGATGACTGCTGGCGCAGGAAGGAATTTGAACATGGCCTCTAGTCCATTTGGAAGGTGACAGTGTTGTGTTCTGGCATACTGCCTGCACTCTATCCAGGTGAGATGTTGTGACAAATTAAGGTCCTTGTAAGTCTTTGAACATTTACCAAAAGGAGATTTTTCTTTCCTCCAACTTCACAGATAGGTGCAGTGACATTGCGTTTCTCTAGATGTGATTTGTTTCCCTGTGGACTACAGTGGTTAGAGCAGCCCTTAGCCAACTAGGAAACTGCTGCAGAAGAAGGTGGGATGGTCAAGGCCCAGAGGTACCTTTAGGAAAAACTAAAATAGCTTGGGGAAGACCCTGATCAGATCACTGACCAAAGTAAAAGAGTCTTCTTCCTGAAATAGTAAATGCTTGGGCACTAATAACAATTCAGTGATCTGGTTTGATTTTAGCTGGCTCATTCTGAAGTGATGAATCAGCAAACATTAAGTGCCTACTATGTGTGAGGCACTGTACTAAGCACTGATTACAAAGAAAAACAGAAATAATCCCTCATCTAGAGAAGCGCTCACACATTAATATCCAGACAACTATAGATATACAAAATAGATGTGCAGGATAAATTGGAGGTAACCTCAGAGGAACTGAACTAGCATTAAAAGGGGACTTGGAAAACTTTCTTGCAGAAGGTGCAATTTTAGCTGAGATTTGAAGGAAGGTAGGAAGCACTGATAAAGGAGAGAACAAGTATGGAGGATCCAGAGAAAAGGCATGATGGAGTCAAGTGATAGAGAATTTGGTATGAGAAACAGCAGTAAAAACCATTGTTACTAGATTGTAGAGTACATGAAAGGAAGTAAAGTGTAGGAAGACTGGAAAGTTGGAACATTATATATTTGATTTTGGTGGTAATAGTGATCTGTTGAAGGTTGGATGTGGGGCTGGAATGTGGAGCTGGGTTTAATGAATTGCAAATTAAGTGAGTAGACAGTACCATGACATACTACTGTGCTTATTGATTACATTTTTAGGAATATCATGTCAAGAGTGGGCCTGGGTTCAGTTCTAAGTGATACATTTTAAAGATGTTAAAATTCTGGTTCTTGGGACTATAAGGTGGTACAGTGGATAGAGCACCTGACTTGGAATCAGGAGGAATTGAGTTCAAATGTGGCTCCAGATACTTAAGTGACCCTGAGCAAGACATGACTGAAAATGACTGAACACAAGAAAGAAAACCATTGTTATAAACCCTGCCTCCCCCCACAAAAGGTCATGGTATCTTAAATCTTATAGACTTTTTAAGGGGTTTCCAGATTCCTTGGGTGCTTTGCTGCATCATGAAAACATCAGCTGCAAAAGCCGAAAAGGAACTTAGATTGTTGAGAAAAAGAGAAGTATACAATTACAGAGCAAAAATTGTTTTGGGTTTTCTTTCATACGTCAGACTGATTTCTCAGCTCTATTTATTCTTTTACCTTTCTCCTAATCTTTACTCTTGCTTCACCATCTAAAATTGAATTCATTATCCTCTTCCTTTACCCAAACCTTTCCTTCCAAACTTCCTATTGATGTCAAAGGTTCTCTTATCTATCACCCAGGCTCATACTCTCTACTCTTATCCCTCCTTTCCTCTATTCACACTGGCCCTCCTCCTCTTAAACAATCTGTTGACAAGTCATGTTGGTTTTATCTTAACATCTCTTGCATATGACTCCTTCTCTCCTCTCACATTGCCACACTTTGGTGTTGACCCTCATCACTCACACCTTGATTTCTGTAATAACCTTTTGGGTGATCTCCTTTCATCATGCAACACCCTGTCCCCAAATTCAGTAAAATCCACAGCAATAGCAATCTCAACTTAATTAGCAAAATCAAGAGTAATAGTCCACAGGAACCCATAGACTAGTGTGTAATTGCAATCCTAGATGGTTAACACCAGTGAAGCATCTCAGCCAAATTTCTTCTCTAAGGTAATTATGTTACTATATTAATACCTAGAGATTGGTAAAATGTAATCAAAGTATTTTCAACATTCCAGAGGCCAGAGGATAGGAGACACTAATTTAACTTTTTAGCTACAATTCACCTTTGGTGAATTTCACTGATTATCTTGTAGATCATCTTTGTGTGCCCTCTGACTCTTCCCCTCCCCCCCCTCTTGTCCCCCCACTCTTCCTAGTTCAGAAAACTTGTGTTGTTGAGCTCTGGGAAATGAATGAGGCATAGCTTTTGTGATTTGGGAATAGAAACTTTAAAATACAATTATGAATTGTTATGCCTTAGACTTAGGAGAAAGCACAGAGGGATGTTAGGGCCTCCTGAGGAAATAGGTGGGGAATTCTTTAGTGATTGTGTGAGGAGAATTCTGAAGTGAGCCCAGTAAGTAGCCAGCTGCCTGAGCTCAATGAGGCTTAGAAAAGGATCACAAATCTTATTAAAAACTCCTTTCTAACTCCTTTCTTCCAATAACTTCTTATTTTTTCCTTTATCATTGGATTTTGCTGTTGTTTGTATCAGTTTGATGTGAGTTGTCTTCTCTTGATCCCAGCTCTGGTAAAATCTCCCTTAGATCTACATGTCCCACATCCAACACAGGCAACTCAGCCAGGGTCCTACTGTGTTAGGGCTTCCTCCTTTTGCCAAGAGGCACTAGGAGAAGCCATCTGCTCTTTCTGTTCTGGCCTTGTTTTCTTCCTAGATCTAGTGAGAATCTTTGGGGAACTGGGAAAATTAGGGTGCTAGTGAGCACTTGTGCCAGCTCAATGCAGCTTAGATATTGTTAGCCATTATTTTTAATGTCTTCTTTTATTTAAAAAATATTTTTAAAAAAGTTCTATTCTTTTTCTTATTGACATGCTGGGCATACTTAGGGTTTTCTCTATTTTTTTTTTACCTCTACTGAAAAAATTTTAACCTTTTTGGAAACACACACAGACCTGTACCAAAACTCAAGTATACATACATATAATATATATATATATATGTATACATATACATACATATATATATATATTTAGGTTTTTACAAGGCAGTGGGGTTAAGTGACTTGCCCAAGGCTACACAGCTAGGTCTAAGGCCGATTTGAACTCAGGTACTCCTGACTCCAGGGCCTGTGCTCTATCCACTGTGCCACCTAGCCACCCCTCAAGTGTATTTTTAAGTAGGTCAGATGTTGAAACTGCCTCCTATATTCAGATTTAGCAGGCTTTGCATAAAGAATCTAAAAAGAATATCCCATAGATTTTTTATTTTATGTTGATATTTTCCAGACATGAGTTGGGGGTAAAAGTGCCTTTGCCAGTTGGACACTGCCTGATTGCTGGCTGCTCCCAAATGTATGTTTTATTTTTTGAAAGATATCCCTTAATAACTAAATGCATTTTATAAGTCCTGTTGACTTTTTTTTTTAGTATGAGATTAGAAATTCTCATTTGAGATAAGGTAGTATGTGATTTTAATTCACTTGCATTTCAACCTATTATTTTTGTCTCTTGGTATGCCAGTGATGGTATAATTGGAGACAGATATATCTTAGAGGTCAGAGAAAGGATTGGAGGACTGCGATTTAAGGTCTCTATTTGTCTCTTAATTCATATATCTCTTTTCTTTTTCTGATCAGGCATTTCAGCTTTTAGGATCAAATTGCTTTTTATCATCTCTTTTTAGCAAGCTGAATTCTTTTTTGGTTCCTTTTATTCTTTTTAAAATATATATATTCATTTTTGTGCAAATGATGCTTTTTATACATTACTAAAATATTCTTGTTTAAGAGTAAACATAGGGGCGGCTAGGTGGCGTAGTGGATAGAGCACTGGCCTTGGTGTCAGGAGTACCTGGGTTCAAATCGGGTCTCAGATACTTAATAATTACCTAGCTGTGTGGCCTTGGGCAAGCCACTTAACCCTGTTTGCCTTGCAAAAAAAAAAATTAAAAAAGAGTAAACATAATACTCCCCCCCCAAAAAAATATAGACCTTCATGAACAATAAAGGAAAGAGAAAAAAATTAAAATTAAAAAATAATAATAATAATAATAATAATGGGCATCCAGGTGGCGCAGTGGACAGATCACTGGCCCTGGAGCCAGGAGCACCCGAGCCCAAATCCGGCCTCAGACAACCGACAGTTACCCAGCTGTGTGACCCTGGGTAAGCCACCCCAACCCCATTGCCCTGAAAAAACTAAAACTAAAACTAAAAGCAAAACCAAATAAAATAATAATAATAATAGTAGTAGTAGTAGTAGTAGTAGTAGTAGTAGTAGTAGTAGTAGTAGTAGTAGTAGTGGCTAGATGGCACAGCAGACAGAACACTGGCCCTGGATCCAGGAGTACCCAAGCCCAAATCTGGCCTCAGACACAACCCACAATCACCCAGCTGTGCAGCCCCAGGCAAGCCACCCAACCCCATTTGCCTTGCAACCCCCCCCCCCCCAAATAATTGTGCTTCAGTCTGTGTTCCAAGACCTCCAGTTCTGTCGTGGTTGGATCATATTCTTTATAAGTCCCTCACAAAAGCTACTTCCATATTTTTTCCACCATTGCCATTGCTGATCGCAACTCCCTCCATTCATTACTTCCCCACTACCATATACTATATTTTCTCTCTCCTTCCACTCCATCCCTCTTCTCAAATGTGCTGTAGGGTAACTGAGTGGAGCAACAGACAGATCACCAGCCCTGGGGCCAAGAGACCCTGCACCCACATACCACCCCTAAGGCCCAGCAACCACCTGGCCCTGTGGTCCAGGACAGGCCATCCAATCCCAGCCCCTTGCAAGAAGTAAAAAAGAAAATGTGTTGTATCTGATAACTCTCCCCCACAATCCACCCTCTTCTCCGATCATTCAAATTCCTCCCCTTCCCCCTGTCCTCTTTCTCTCCTTACTCCAGATGTCTATACCCCATTGAGTATATATGCTCTTTGCTCTCCTAGCCACCTCTGATGAGAGCAAAGGTTCCCTCATTCACCCTCACCTTCCCCCCTTCCATATCATTGCAATAGTTCATTGTAATAAAAAAAAATCTTATTCTGTGAAATATCTTAGCCTGTTCTACCTCTCCTTTCTCTTATTCCCAGTGCATTTCCCTTTTAGCCATTGGCTCCAATTTTGCAATATAATGAGAAGGTTCATATGAGTATTATCAGTATCATTTTCCTATACAGGAATACATGTAGGTCATCCTCATTAAGTCTCTCATTTTACCCATCTCCACTCTCTATGCTTCACCTGAATCCTGTATTTGAAGATCAAACCTGTTCAGCTCTGGCCATTTCAACAGGAACATTTGAAATTCCCCTGGTTCATTGAAAGTCCATCTTTTTCCCTGGAAGAGGACGTTCAGTTTTGCTGGATAGTTGATTCTCAGTTGCATTCCAAGCTCTTTTGCCTTCTGCAATATTATATTCCAAGCCCTACAAGACTTTAATGTAGTTGCTGCTAAGTCCTGTGTGATTTTGATTGCAGCTCCATAATATTTGAATTGTGTCCTTCTGGCTGTTTATAATATTTTCTCTTTGACTTGGGAGTTCTGGAACTTGGCTATAATATTCCTGGGGGTTGGGTTTTGTTCTTTTTTTTTTTGGATTTCTCTGGGAGAGATTGGTGAATTCTCTCAATTTCTATTTTGCCCTCTGCTTCTAGGATATCTGGGCAATATTCCTGTAGGAATTCTTTAAAAATGAAGTCAAGGCTCTTTTCCTGATCATGACTTTCAGGTATCCCAATAATTTTTAAATTATCTTTCTTGAATCTGTTTTACAGATCAGTTGTTTTTTCAATGAGATGTTTCACATTTTCTTCTAATTTTTCATTCTTTTAGTTTTGAAGTATTGTGTCTTGACTTTCTTGTAAAGTCAACAGCTTCCTTTAGCTACATTCTACATGTGAAGGATTTGTTTTCCTCAGAGAGCTTTCTTATCTCCTTTTCTGTCTGGCCAGTTCTTCTTTTTAAAAGCATTCTTCTCAATAATTTTGGACTATTTTATCCATTTGACCTATGCTGGTTTTTAACATGTTATTTTCTTCAGCATTTTTTTGGATCTCCCTGACTAAGCTGCTGACTTCTTTTCATGTTTGTCTTGCAACTCTCTCATTTCTTTTCCCAATTTTTCTTCTATCTCCCTTACTTGATTTTCAATCTTTTTTGAGCTCTGTCATAACTTGAGCCCAATTTCTGTTTTTCTTGCAGTCTTTAGATGTAAGAGCTTGTACTTCCTCATCTTTAGACTGAGTATTTTGATTCATCTTGGGATCATAGACAATGTATTTCTCAGTGGTGTTCCTCTTTTTTCTCTACTACTCATTTCCCCAGCCTGTGCCTGGTTTTGGGGTCCTTCCTGAGCTTTTGAGTATTATTGGGATACCCCCCCCCCACACACAAGGATCTCCATGTGTGAGGCTCTATCCTCCCTCCTGGTCTGTGAATGACCATAAGCGCCCCCCTCTGCCACGGGGCTGAGGTGGGGGGGGTGCCCTGCTGTTCTATGGGGGGCCCTAGACTGTGATCAGGATCTGAATGTGGTCAGAGCCCCAGAGTCCTGTTCCAGGAACAGAGAACAGACCTTGGAAGTATCTCTCCACTCCCCTACCTAGGCTGAGTACTCAAGGCTCAATTGCCTGCTTCACCTACTTCCATTTCCTTCCATTTCCTGGATCTGGGCTGCCAGAATCACTGCTTGTTGAGTGCCCCGAGGGCTGGGTTTCATGTGCTCACTCTGGCAGAAGTCCCCTTGCTATTCTTCCAAGTTATGCCCTTTGTTCCCCAGGGTGTAGGTTAGGAAACTGTCCCCGCTGCCCCCAGGTGCCCTGGGGCTGCCTCTGGGAGGCTGAATCTCCTTCACTCTGTGGGCTGCCCCTCTAACCCTGTGGAGCAGAGCCTTTCCACTTTTTTCCAGGTTACCTTGGGCTGGAGAACTGCCTCACTGGATCCCTCTGTGAGTTCTGTCCCTCGAAAATTTAGAGTCATTATTTTATGAGTTTTGAAATATTTTGGAGAGAGCACCTAAGAGAGGCTCTTGTCGCCATCTTGACTCCACCCTGAAGTTGAATTTTTCATAGGAGTTAAAATTGGAAGGGACACAGTCTGAATTGGAAGAGCCCACCTAATGCAGCCTATTCCTGCACAGGAAATTCTCTCTCCAGTATTCAGGACAAGTAGTGAGTGCTTTTAGTCCTCCAGAGAGGGCTAGTCACTAGCTTCTGAGAAGCCCATTACATTTCTTCCTAATTCAAATTGTTAGCTTTTGCCTAATTAAAATGGAGCTAAATTTTCTTTTCTATAACTTCTATCCATTTCTTCTGCCTTTTTTTTGGGCCAAGTACAAGTCTAATCCCTCCTCCTCTCCCTACTTCCCCATCCCCCCCAAGACCTTGCAATTATCATGTTTTAGGATCATAGATTAGGCCCAGAAGAGATCTTAGATGCATAGGCCATCTAGAGCAACTCCCATTTTATTAAAGAGGGGAAACTTGGAGAGATTGTGTCAGAATTATGATTTTTAACTCAGTTCTGATTCCAGGTTCTCTATTCTTATTGGTCCCTTCCTCAGCCCTTCCCTGTCCTCTGTCCACACAACTACCTTTGTTCTAAATCATACATTCCCAGCTCCTTTAAGTAGTCCTCATGACATAATTTTAATGCCAGTCTTCATTCTGGATTTCTTCTTCTGGATGTGGTTAAGATCCTTATAAAATTTAACACTACAGATGTGGTCTTGAGCTGTGTGGTTTATATTGCACTCTAACCTCCCCACCCATGCCTACTATGACTCTTACCAGAGCCAAGATAATACTCTTAAATAATACCTGAGAATCATTATCCTTTTTGATTGCCATGTTACAGACTGCTGACTCATCAAGGTCAAAAATCTACTTAGACCCCTCAGTTCTTCTTCAACTGAACTGATGATACCTAATCAGTTTGCCCGTTTTGTACTTGCACTTGATGTTGCTAATTGAGTTCTTCCAGATCACTGATAAAAATATAAAATTGCATAGGGATCTGCACTTCCACCCTGTTGTGAAATATCTTTTTCCAAACTCTGGGTGCTCTGTTCTTCAGTCCTCTTCAGTCCTCCACCTCTCTAGTCATTAAATAGTACTTTGGTGCCTAGTGAGAAATTAGGAATTCAAATTGGAAAGGATTCCATTTGTAATGAACTTAGCTTTAAGGTGAGAAGGGGATTTATGCAAGAGATCCTCATTTCTCTCTGGGTCCCCTTGACTCTAGATTCCACCCTCTTTCCCTACTTTTCTTAATTTTTTGTTTGCATTCCCAGCTCTTAGGTGCCTGGGGAAACTTCCTCAAAGGTGGCGAAGGGATAGTTAAGTAAACTTAATTCCTGTTTGGAGCAAGATTGGGAAAAACCCTGGTACTGATCACAGACAGAAAGCAGATTCTGCTGCTGAAGTAGTAAATACTTGTGTGCTAATTATAGTCAGTTGTGATGTCTGGCAAATAGTAAGTGCTTAATAAAGGCTTAAAATGTTTGTCCAAGAGTTGGAACTAAAAACTCTTTCTTATCCAAGTTAGTCTGCGCTAGGGAAGGACTCTTTGATGGCTCAAGGGAAAGAAGAGCCTCAATTTTCACTGTAGCTAGTGTACTTCCCCTTCTGCCCCTGGAAGACTGCTAAGTGATGATGATGATGATGTTGATGTTGATGTTGATGTTGATGTTGATGTTGATGTGATGGCCCGATTGCCCGATTGCTCATGGTCCTTTCTCTACTGGTGATTCCCAAGCATCACCTGATAAAAGTACTTGTCTCCTGAGAAGAGAAAAAATCACATATTTCAGAGAATGTGACTAGCTCAAAACATTGAAGGCCTCATGCAGTGTGGATTAGTGCTGTTCTCTTCTGTATACCAGTTTATACCAGAGCTTTATGGTTGTATAGAGAATTCTCCATCCTGGTATCTTCTTTCATCCTCAACTTCCTTGTGTGTACAGATGAAGAAATTGAGGCTTGAGAAGGTTATGGTGACTCATTTCTGGTGTGTGGGGAGTTTTACAAACTCTTTTCTTCACATAGCCTTGCCAGGTAATTGTTCTTAGAGATGAGGAAGATGAGACAGAAAGTAAGCTATTAAGGATCCCCACAGTAAATACCGTGGCCAGGTTCCAGCTGTTGTCTTCTAATTTGAAGGTAGGGGCTTTCTTCACCATTCTGACCATCTCTCCAGGGTTCTAAGCAAAATGTATTGATAAAATGCCTGACACAATGCTTATTTTCCTTTTTCAATTTTTTTTCCTACCAATCATTATACTTTACAATGATTTAAGATTTTAGATCTTGAACTTTTTTTTTGTACATCTGTTCTTCTGACTGTACTGTGAGGAAGACATTGGTTTGAGTGTGTATGTATGTGTATATATATATATATATATGTATGTATAAGAAGCATATATGTGGGCAGACCTTTTTTTGATTCACTTATTGCTTTTGGATCATTAAATTCTCCATAATCAGATTAGGAAAGGTTGGTCATCCCCCACCCCCAATTTATTTTATTTTTCCATTTACATGTTATGAAAGTTTCTCAACATTCATCCACATGTATATGCATATTTTTGGCATTATATTTTTATTTATTTTTGAATTTTACAATTTTCCCCCTACTGTTGTTCCCCCCCCCCCAGAAGTCAGTCTGTTAGTCTTTACATTGTTTCCATGCTAATATATATGCATATTTTAAGTTACATAATTTCCTCCCAGCTTCTCTTCCCATCCCCTCCTCTCCTCAATGAGAAACATTCTGGTCATTGTACAGATTGTGTTTAACATGTATACACATTGGTCTTTTTCTGTATGAGGAATTAGGATTAAGGGAAAAGAAAACAGAACATGGAACTGAAAGGAAAATCAGAGGAGAATTTTTTTAAAAAGTGAATATGTTCATTCAGGTTCTGTAGTTGCTTTTGTTTTGTTTTGTTTTATTTCTTCATCTGGATATGGATAGCACTGTCCATAACAGGTCTTTCAGGGTTATCCAAGCTCTCTGAACTGCTGAGAGGAGCTGCTTCCATCAGGCTTGATCTTCTCACAATGTTGTTCTTAATGTGTACAATTCTCTGGTTCTGCTCCCTTTGCTCAGCAAAAGATGGTCATTTTCATTCATCACAAAGACCTTTGTACATAGTAATGACTGTAACGCTCTTTTTTGGGAGAGAGAAAAAAATGTTTTCACTTTCTGTCAAAGATTTAAGTAGTTGTACACAGATTTAAGTAGTCTTATAGAGTTGAAAAGATGTTGGGCCTGAAGTTGAGAGATTGGGATTGAGTGATATAGAACTTTGACATTTACTACTTTGTGTTCATAGGTATATATCATTTGACCCAGAGTTTCAATTTCTTTGTTTGTAAATTGGAGCTAATGATATGATTATTTACCTTACAGGATTTTTGTGGGAAGGCATTTTGATTGCTTAAAATGCTAAATAAAATATTTTTCTTATTATTAGAAAAAAATTACCATCCTTTCTTTTTCTTTTTAGATATTTATGTAGGTTGGAGTACTATATAGGCTCTTTTACAGGAGAAACATGCAGCATGTGAACGAAAGAGGCTTTGTTTTCTGTCTTCTTGACATACTTGCTCTCTCTAATCAGTAAGCAGTTACTAATCAATACACATTTATCAAGCATTATAGAGTCAACCACTAACCACTATTCTGTCTAAATTTTCCAAACTGATCCCCCCCCCCTTTTTTTTAAGGTTTTTGCAAGGCAAATGGGTTAAGTAGCTTGCCCAAGGCCACACAGCTAGGTAATTATTAACTGTCTGAGACCGGATTTGAACCCAGGTACTCCTGACTCCAGGGCCCGTGCTTTATCCACTGCGCCACCTAGCTGCCCCCAAACCGATTCCTAATAGACATGACCAATGTTAGAATTCTCCATTATCTCCTACAGCAAACACATATGGTTTATAAATGTGGGTGGTTACAGGAGCAAATGATTCCTATTTCATTCCTTGGCCCTATTTCATTGCTTTGCAAAATTGGACTGGGAACCTGTATCTTTAGTTTGAGACCCAGCTTCGCCATTAGTTGTGTGTGTGAGAGAGAGAATCACTCTTTTGACATCTCCTCTGCCTTGCTGCTGGTTCCTCTTCTCATTCTGAGGCCAACAATTTGCATTTCTATTGCATACTTTTAAAAGACATTTTCTGATCTACCTTGTGAGTGGTGTTACTAATATTGAGTATTTCTTGGGGTTCTGAGAAGTCAGTGAGCATCTTGCATCAATTTGTTATCTAAACTGCACACAATCCTCACTTCAAGAGTTTTCTTTGGCACTACAACTGTGTTCAAAATTATACTTTTCGCCTGGATGGAATAAGAATAATGACATTTAAATCAAAGAGGATTTTTTTTCTCTATTCACAAATGACTGATTGTGGGATCGAGCTTATGTTTTTTTGTAGATGAAGAAATAGAAACTTAGAGAATTTAGGCAATACACGATCATTGCACTTTCCATGTCTCAGCAATTGTCTGTGTGGAGTGATTGGGGCTCCTGCAAGAAGACAAGGAGATGAGCATGAACTCAAGAAGCTCAAGCAGATCTTTGGGCAGAGTCCAGTGATGACAGTTGTTCAGTTTATTTTATCATTCATAAGCCTTGAGTAGTTGTTTTGCTGGCCACATGAGTGATGAAAGGTCTGAGCAAACCATGAATCATAGTTCTGTAGATTGGCATCTGTCTTTGAGCTAGATGAATCTTCCCACTGTGATTATTCTCTGTGGCTACAACTTGCCTAGTAACTGTGTTTTAAAGGAAGCAAATAATAAGTTGTAAAACTTTTTATTATACAGAGTATAAAACACTGTAATTAAATTTATATGTAAAAAGAAGACACTGTGAACTTTGAACTTCTCAGGAAGTGTCATTACTGAGAATGCTAAAGGAAACAGAAGAGAGGACTCTATTTTTCTTTTTTTCATAACATTTTATTTTTCCAATTTCATGTTATAAAAATTTTTCAATATTCATCCACATATTTATCAATTACATAATTTATTTTCACCTTCCCTTCCCACCACCTTCTCCTTTACCCTTTTGTTCACATCATGTACAATGTACACATGTATTTGTGCTTAACATGTTTACCAGTCATTTTCTGTATGAAGAAAATCATGAAATAGGAAAGAAAGATTTAAGAGAGTTTTTTAAAAGTGAACAATAGTGTTCATTCAGATTCTGTAGGTTTTTCTTTGTTTTATTTTCTTTTGTTTTTCTTCTTCTGGATGAGGAATAGCATTGTCCATAACAGGTCTCCCAGGGTTGTCCTAGTTTTCTGAACTGCTGAGAGGAGCTGCATCCATCAGGGTTGTTTAACTCATAATGTTGTTAATGTGTACAATGTTCTCTTAGGTCTGCTCCCTTCACTCAGCATCAGTTCCTGTAGTTCATTCCATGCTTCTCTAGAGGGGGACTTTATTTTCAGATCTCTAACCTTCATTTCCTGAAAGGTAGAGAAGATTGAGGAAAAGAGAGGAAGGAGAATCCCCCCCCCCCCCCAATTTCTAGGTGTCAGTTCTCTACATTCTTTGAAGAGATTGACTCAATAACCCTGTTCTCTGGTACTGCATTATGCATTTAGGGTTCTCCCGGGTCTCCCTATACTAGCACCCTGGGCATTGCCTATCCTATCTAGATAGGGGATAGCTAGGTCTCTGAACCTTCTCCTTCAGGAAGGCTAAAGTGCTAGGTCTCTATGTGACTATGCCCCTTGTTTGGTGGCCACTGGTGAAGCCTACTGAATAAAAACGGCTAAAAGAGGTTAGTCTCTTGCCATTAATCTAATAACAGTTAATTGTTTCCTTTATAGTGTCTTATGTATGGTAGTTTTTATTATGAGTTAAGGATGTGCAGTATAGTAGAACACTGGATTTGTACTAGTTATGGTACTTGGAGCAAGTAACTTTATGAATTCTTTGGACCTTAGTTTCCTCATCTTTAAAACACAAGAGGATCAACTAAAACCTTTCTAGTGCCCTTAATTCTTTGATGTTGCAACCTCGGTCTGAATTTGGATCATTTCTTACCAAACTGCTAGTTGCATGTTCTTTTTTAAGTCACTAAGTCTTAGATTTTATTCCTGACTGAAGGGGTGGGCTTAGATGAACTTTTGTTAGTCTCTTGAGTCTTATTATAAATCTTATTCATCTGAATCCATTAACAGCCTACTCCTTTGCTGCCTAAATTGTCTTCTCTATTCATTGCTTTGGGGAATTTTCTGAATTGACTCTTCCCTTAAAAAAAAGTAAATGTTTTATTAGAGACTTGACATGGAACATCAGTACAGACAACTATACTTCAGTCAGTATTTACATTCAAACAAATTTATTTCCTGTCTCAGATTTTTTTTGTTCATTATCTTGTGGCTGTACTTACTGCATATTGCCATTTTCCTCAATCATCTTTTTTTGTTTTTGTTTTACATTACAAAGGGGGAAATTTTTTTTATGTGTTCCTACTTTTTGGTCTTAATAGCATAACTCTTCAAATCTCTCCTTCCACTTGTTAACCTCTATTACCTATGACCACATTTCCTGGCTTTCTTACTTATACTTCAGGAGGAGAGAAAGAAAAGAGTATCCTAGGGAGTGTGACTTATTGTATTCTTCACTGGTGGTGAAGGTAGGAGGGGGAACAGAGCATAGATCAAGTCTAGCCTGCCTTGGGAAGCTTAGTTTTTCAGCTTTGTGCAGTAGATAAAAGAGGGTCAAAATGTATCAGTAGTTACTTGGGGCAGATGAGGACATAAGGAACACAACTAAAAACAGATCATTGGATCATTTTTCCAGAGCCAGGAATTAACAAGAACAACCCCCTCATTTTACAGATAATGTAATAGAAGTTCAGGTAGCAAGTGTCAGAGGTGGGGTTATGACTTTAACTGTGCCACTTTTGCATAATTACCAACATTAAATATAAATTAAAATGATTTTTTTTCAATCTTGTTTTATTTTATATAAAATTGGATCATGAAATGGAAAGAATCCTGCAATATGGAAGCTTGGGCTTGAATCTTGGATATGACACTTTCTATGGGTAACAGAGAATTCTTTAACGTCTAAAGTTTCCTCATCTGGAAAGGGGTAATAATCCTTAAGCTACTGATTTGTGAGGCAAGCATTGATTTAACTTTTAAATCAACTGACCCACAGTTATTAAGAATTTTATGTGCTCTAATGTGTGATACAGCATGAGGAATAAATGAACGAAAAAGCATTTACTCTTTAATTGTGTGAACATTATGCCAGGTGCTGAGGAAACAGCAAAAGGCAAAAACTGTCCCTTCCCAAAATTTTTTTTGGTAACTGGGTGATCCGTCCATTTCAGAAGAAATGACAGTATTGATTTGATTTGAGTTCTAAAAGTGAAAAGTTGTTTATGTGGGTGGGGTGAGAATTACTAGGGGGCCAGAGAGATGACCAAGAGAATTACTAGGGGGCCAGATGACCAAGGATTGAAGAAATGAAAATCATGGCAGGGACCTAAATCTATTGAGGCAACACAGTATGAGAGTTCTGAGAATAAAAGTATTAAGTCCTCCAGAGCATGATTTTGGTTTTTGATCTGTTTTGTAAGGCAACTTGCATGGTTTTTGGTCTCTTTTGTAAGGCAACTTGGGGGATGGTTTTTCTCTAGTTGGGTTATAGCAAGATTTCAGCAAAATGACTGAAGAATATAATTGATTCATTAAGTTCAACTTTAAAAATATGCTAATTAATATATTAATATTAAAAAGGAGATTTCTGTCTCTGACCATGTTGTTTTCAGCATTTTAATCTAATGTGGGTGATCTGCAGGGACGGCATGCTTATTAAATCTGTCTAGTATAAAACTATGAAAAAGACATATTTAGGATGTTAAAATCTAAATCCTCAAATCAAAAATCCTTTCTTTCAATATTTAACTGAGGTGATACCTCAGATGAGATGGTCCTTCACTTTATTTGTATGCCATGGACTCCTCTCCCAACACCACTCTCTTCAGTCTGGAAAAATCAGAGAACCCTCTTCTCAGGAGAACATTTTAAAATCCATAGAATAGAACGTTAGACTCACAAAGAAAAGCAATTGCACTGAAATAGAGATTTTTTTTTAAATTTGAATTAATCATCCTCCTGAAATCTCCGTGATTCACAGGTTAAGAAATGTTGATTATAAAATTACATTTAGATCTAGACCTAGAAGGACCCTCTAGGCTGATTCCATTTCTTTGTGATTGATGAGCTCTAGTACGGCAGGACTCTGGTAGTAGTATCCTTCCTTGAACAGAGTAGGTCCTTAATCAGTGCTTGGACTAATAAATGATGGATTAGTCAAGCATTTTCATTTTACACTAAGAATAAGAAAACCAAACCCGATATTGGATGAGCAAGGGAGAAAGACTTCAAGATTTTATTTTTTATTTTTAATTGTCTGTTTCAAACAACAAACATTTCTTTTTTCTCTTCATCATCCATTTCCAGATTAAAAAAACCCCAACAAAAACCAAAACTTTTTTTTAAAGGTTTTTGCAAGGCAATGGGGTTAAATGGCTTGCCCAAGGCCACACAGCTAGGTAATTATTAGGTGTCTTGAGGTCTTATTTAGTGCTGGTACTCCTGACTCCAGGGCCAGTGCTCTATCCACTGTGCCACCTAGCCTCCCCCCAAATTAAAACTTTTAAATAAGTCAAATAAAACAAAATTTCCCATATTTGTTTTTTCCCATGCCCAGAAATACTTATCTCATTCTGCCTAGAGAGTCGTCAGCATTCTTCATGACTTCTTTAGGATACTGGTGTTGGTCTTTTCGTTGATCAGAGTTTTACTTATTCAGTTTAATATGAGTGAACAAAGTTGCTTGGCTGTCCCTAAAGCTTATGTGATTGTCCTGTTAGTTGACGCATACTACTTGGAACAAAGGAGATAACAGTACCACTATACTCTGCACAAGACAGATCACATCTTCAGTGTTGTGCTCAGTTTTGGGCTCAACATGTTTAAAAAGATACACTGGTCTGTATTTAGAGGAAAGTTTTCCTGATGTTCAGAGGGTTTTGAAATAATGTCATTAAGAATAGTTAAGCAAAATGGGGATGTTTAATCTGAAAAAAAGAATTTATTTTTGTGAGGGATATTAAAAATGTGAAAGATTTGTCATGTGGAAGGATAAGTTCTGATTAAAGGGCAAAATTAGGACCAATGAATGGAAGTCAACAACCTTATAAGAAACAACTTCTTAGCAGTTGAGTCATTAGAGGTAAAATGATTTGCTCTGCAATAAAATCAAGAATCCTGGAACTGTAGATTTAGCCAAATCAGTAAGCATTTATTAAGTGCTTACTGTGTTCAGGAACTCATAGTTTAAATGAAGTTACTGGGAAGAGACAGAAAACATAGAAACAAACTATGTACAACAAGATGTTTGGAGTTAATCATAGAGGGAAGGCACTAAGGTTCTAGCAAATCAGAAAAGATGTTTCTATAATGTGGGACTTTAGGGGGATGTGTGAGGAGCAGCAAGGAGACCACTGGATGAGTAAGGTATGAGAAGCCCAGAAAGGAAGGAAGGAAGGGCATTAAAAAACAAATTAAGGACTTTGTAATTTATTCTATAGTTAATAGAGAGCCACTGGAGTTTATTTAATAGGGAATTAATCTAGATCTAGAGCTAGCAGGGACCAGAGAGATCATCTGGTCTGCAGTCCTAATTTTATAGATTTGTCCAAGGGCATTAAGGACCACTGATGCCAAATTCATTTTCATCCTTGACAGGCTACCTCTTTATTATTAGAAGGGTTCAAACCATCTGTTAGGAAGAATATAAAGGGGACTCATTCTTGGGATTGGCAGTTGGATTAGATCAGTAGAGCAACAAGCATTTATTACACTCCTATGTACTAGAGAATGGCTACAAAGACAAAAGGGTAACGGCCCCTGTTAAAAAATGGTACTTGAGAGATACAAAGGTAAATATATAGGATTAAGGTAGAGAGTTATATGCTACTTATATTTAAATTAAGCATATAATTCCAGTGCCCTCAGAATTCAATTCAATAAACTATGTATATATAACTATATGCAAAGGACTGTGCTGTCTTCTGGGGATTTTCTCACTCTTTTTTTTTTTAAATTTAAGGCTATGGGTTTGAGTGACTTGCCCAAGGTCACACAGCTAGGCAATTATTAAGTATCTGAGGATGGATTTGAATTCAGGTCCTCCTGACTCCAGGGCCCATGCTTTTATCCATTATGCCAACTAGATGCCCTGGGATCATCTCATTCTTAAGTAATTTAAGAGCCTAATGTCATTTTTGTGGGTGGGAGAATACATTAAGTATAACAAATAAGGGGGAGTGAAATTAGTTTGAAAAAGTCCAAGCAAATCTATGAGCTATTTATAATGCTTCATGAGGTGGTAGTCTTCCAGATGGAAAGTAGAATTGGTGTTGAGGAATGTTTGTATTTTATCCATTTTTTTTTTCTAGTTTACTGGGTCTACCACTGGGTTAGCCTGACAGTATATCTAAATACATATTTTTTGCTAGCTCTTAACTCCAATCCCCCTTCCCCTTCTGCCTTCCCAGTAGTCTATTATTACTCTCCTGCCTATGTGTCACAGACTTGTTTCATGTTGTGTAGAATTCTTGACTTCAGTTCTAGAGAGAATCTTTGGAGATCCTCTCACAGCCAGCTGCTGCACAGGTGCAGTGTGTCTTCTGTTGGGGTAGGGTGGGAGGAAGGGAGACTGACGGGGCTTTGCCAGAAAGGGGAATGGTTCTCTTGGGAGTTGTGGTATATGTTGGCACAAAGTGTAGCAGTTAAAGATCTGTTATGTCACACTTAATCTTTCAGAACCCTTACTTCCCCTCACTCACTGCTTCTGGACTGTTAGTATCTCATTCAGTCACCCCTCTATTTTGATTTTCCTTTTAGTAGCCTTCTCCAAGAACAAATTTTTGATTAGCAAAGAGGTGTTTTGTGAAAGTCAGAATTTTCTAGATTCTTCCCCCCCCCCCCCTCATTTTTAAGCCATGCCGTTTTTGACTTATGAAATTTGAGGGCCAAGTTTGGACCAAGGCTACTTCTTTTTCCTTTTTTGGGGGGGGCAAGGCAATGGGGTTAAATGACTTGCCCAAGGTTACCCAGCTATGTAATTATTATCTGAGTCTGGATTTGAACTCAGGTCCTCCTGATTCCTGGACCCATGCTCTATCCTCTGTACTTCCTAGTTGCCCCTCCAAGGCTACCTCTTGCTAGTAATTAATTATTGGCAAATAATCTACTACAAAACTACAAGAATTCTAAGACTCAGTTTTTGACTGTAGGTAATATTTCTAAGGGAAAATTTTACAATTGATCCATTTTGAGCCAGTGAACAAAACATGAAGTGAAAGTGGAGAAAAGTCTCTCTTGAATTTTGTGACCTGAGGCAAGTTACTTAAGCTAAGCTATTAAGGCCTTATGGAAAGTACCTCAGATATTATCTAGTCTAACCCCACAGGGTAAAAGAAATCCCTTTCTGCAGAGTTCTAGATGATGCAGCCTCTTCACCGATGGGCAACTACTATCCCCTAATGGCTTTTGAATTAGCCATCAGTTCAATTTGTGATAGATCATAGGGTCCAGAGATTGAGTGTGCTCTTATTTAGAAGTTAAATTCATGACAGGCAATGGAAGAAATGTTCATGGTTGCCAATGCCATTCTTGCTGTGATCTTAGACTGGCTTAGCTACTGACTAACTCTCATCTCTTAGGAAATCTAAAAATGATATATTAGACTCCATAGCCAAGGGCCTAGGAGTTAGTTAGAAGGTACTTTTAATAATCCTCTAGGCTAGCACTCCTTAACCTGGATCTTAAGGCTTTTTTGAAAATTGCATAGTAATATAATCGGTTTCCTTTGAAATACTTTGTACTTTATTCTATGCATTTAAAAAAATAATTCTGTGAAGAGGTCTGTAGCTTTCATCAGTTTAAGGCTAGAGAAGTCTAGTATACTAAAACAGTGACTAACTGCTCTGGTCTAAAACCCCTTATTTGTTAAATGAGGAAAATGATTAATCTAACCTGTTTCCCCTTTCCCTTTTTAGTTATTGAGTTCAGAAAGCAAATGATGACTGATAAGTGTGCAAAGGGAAAATAATTTCACCTCAAATCTGATTCCCTAAAGGTGAGAACACTGCACCAATTGAGGAGGAGGGGAGATCACTCTCCCCTAGCCTGTGTTTCCTATGTAAATTTTTTTTCCTATTTTCTAGGCATTGGAGATTTGGGGGAAGGGGGCTTGCTGCTGCTCATTCAAAGGATGAGGGAAGAGACCAGATGGAACAGACTTTTTTGGGTCTGGCTAACTGAATATTGAGTATGTGTTGTGCTTTAAGTCTTGTAATAATCTCTCTCTATATAGTCTAAATTGTCCCTGATTGTTAACATTGGGTACACCATAAGCAGTCATAAGATATGACTATTTCTTTAGAGTCAAGGTGGTAAGTGAGTAGTGGTGATTTTTGAGAATTGAATGGACTTGAAGGTGACATCTTCCCCTTATCTCACCATTATCTTTCTCCAGTTTCCTTAGAAGGAAGTTTTCTACTTTCTCCATCCTAGAATGAGAATAGAGGTAGTTTTTCAGCATATTCCCTTCCTTAGGGATAGAGTAGAGAAAGTTACCTTGAGGAAAGTGTGTATATGTGTGTGTCACCTCTATGCTCTATATACTTTATATCATTTTGAATCGAATGGTCACCAGGATCACAAATTCTAGTTTTGAGAGGGTTTTTTTTCCCAAAAAAAGTCTTTTAAACTGAAATTTTCCAACCTGCCTTTTTTTTTTTTTTTTTGCTAGGCAATGTGGTTAAGTGGCTTGCCCAAGGCCACATAGCTAGGTAATTATTAAGTGTCTGAGACCAGATTTGAGCCCAGGTACTCCTGATTCCAGGGCCCGTGCTTTATACAGTACTCCACCTAGCCGCCCCTCCAACCTGCTTTTAAAAAATTTTTGTTTAGGATTTTCCTCCTCCCTTTCCTTCTCTGCTTTCTAAACTTGCTGTTTGTTATATGGTGGGGTTGGAAAAGAAAGAATTGATCACCCTTAAGAGAATGCCTTGTGTGAGATGATAACACTCTGATTTACTTTGTAGAAAAATAGCTTAAAACTCTTTTTTTGTACCTAGAAAAAAAAGTCTCATGGTTTTTCTTTAAGCATGTCCCCTTCTATATACACTGTTATAAACATTTTTTGTAGCTTCTTGAGCTTCCTCATGATTTCCAATGAAATTCATTCCAAAAGGACTCATTCCTTCCTGCTTTTCCCTATTCTTTGTGGGCTCAAGCTATCTGGCATGTTTGCCATTTGATAAGTCTCCTTGCTGTTCTTCTATGATGTTGGCAGGTAAACTAATTTAAGAAAGGTTAATAATCCATTACATTTGAGGATTCAAAAAGGCCTAATTGAACTGAATCTATTCTTCCTAAGTACTAATGTGGTTACAGAGTTGATATGTTGACTAGGAGGAATGGAAATTATAGGCCATTCTGGTTTGGACAATGAAAAGTGAGATTCTGCTCATCAATATAGGGTACTTTACTTGCTTGAGAAACCTATTCCTCCCTGCTTTTTGGTTATGTAGTTTATTTAGAAAGTTGTATGTAAATGGGATTTTGGTAAATAGAATCTTGATTTCATTGTACCAGAAAATTTCAAGTGGAATCTTAATTCTTATATAATTACTGTTTTGAAGATTGGAGAATGTAAATACTGTTTGAAATTTTCTGATGTATTTTAAATTTTTTCCTTCAGTTCTTTAGTATTTTTTGTTTCTTTTGAGGGGGAAGGGAATGGAATAGCATTTGCACAGCAATTGCTAGGTGCCAGCTACTATATTAAGCGTTTTACAAATATTGTCTCATTTGATTCTCACAACAACCCCGATGTAATTGCTGTTCTTATGCTCATTTTATAGTTAAGAAAACTGAGATAAAAAGAAATTTGCCCTGGGTTACACATCTAGTGGGTATCTGAGGCTGGATTTGAACTCAGGTCTTCTTGACTCCAGGCCCAGTGTTCTCTATTCATTATACCATCCAGCTGCCCAAATTAAAAAAAAAAAAAGCTAGCCTTTATATAGTATTTACTATGTGCTAGAAAATGTGCTGAGCACTTTTGAATATTATATATTTTTTTTTCTTAAAAGAAAGGACTGTGAGAGGTAGGTACTATTATTCGCATTTTATAGTTGAAGAAACTAAGGCAGACAGGTTAAGTGACTTGCCTAGGGTCATACAGCCAGTCTGAGGCTGGATTTGAAATCAAGTCTTGCTGAATCTAGGTCCAGCACACTCTGCCCTATGTCATCTAACAGCCTCTCAATTTAGCAGACCTTTAGTTAAAACGTCTCCATTAAATAAAATGCTATCTTAGGTTCAAGAGCTATAAAAGCTTTCTTTGCCTCAAGGACTGTATAATATAACAGGCTGAGAAATGTACATAAATAATTGTAGTGCAAATTTGAGTGTGCACAGTTCTAAGGAGAGAGGACTTTGAGTGACCCGAGCTGGCTAACTTGTACCAGAAGGAATGAGGAAAGTGGGATGTGGTATGACCAGGTGGACCATTATGCTAGGTTCATTGCTGCTGCTCATTTCTTTCCTTGTGGAATAACACTAGTGACCCCCCCTCCCCCAAGACCCTGGCAGAAGTGACCCATCCTACTTTGGAACTCCAGGCTGCCTCAATTGATGAACCGAGTGAGTCCAAATACATCTTAACCTGCTTGACCTGGTATCTTAGCCATTACTCCTGGGTCATCTTACCGTCTGCCCTTCTGGACCCACCTCCACCCCACTCTAACTTATCCCTCTACTGTGGGCACAGGAATCTGGAAAGGGAGTATTAATCATTGAACAATGAATTAACTCTCCCATTCCTGTGATTATCCTGTCCTCCTCACTCCATAGCAGAAGTTTGTAGTCTGTTTTATGTGTCATATTTGACAATTGGGTGAAGCTTCTGCACCACTTTTCAAAACAGCATTTTGTTGTTATAATTAATAAGGGAAACATTACATTCAGTTAGAGAGCATAAATATAATTTTTTCCCATCCCTGTATATCCCTGTACCCCAGATTAAGAAACTCTACTTTATTAAAATATGAGCTCTTTGAAGACAAAGACTATGTATCTCATTTTTATATTTGTATTCCCTGGAATATAGTCAACATTCAGTAATGACTTTTTCAGTAATTCAGGGAGTGATTTCACAAGTAGAGGTGTAGAGAAGGAGTTCATTCCATATGGGGAATGGAATGATGATAGTGGGGGACAGTGAGAAGAGGACGGTATTTCATCTAGCTTGACTGGAACGTGGAGCAATAACTAAGAGGAGGTTGAAAAAATGGGTTTTAGGAGACTACATTTTCTTAGAGTAGGGCAATATAGAGCACTTAAGACTCTTACATAATTTAAGCTTATTTTAACTACTTATCAACAAGCATCCATGTCAGGTCATCAACAAACATTTGTTTTCTATTTTATAAATGTTAAAATAATTTTTTGTTTTAAAGATTTTTTTAAGTGCCAGTCACTGTGCTAAGCTATCCTACACATCTCTAGTTAAATGATTGGTATTCATAGAAAAGACTGAAATGTTGCTATATCCTGAAATGTTTTCTGAATATGTTCAATTTAGTTTCTAATTAAGTATAGGTGGTGCATTGGATAGAACATTGGACTTCATGATCAAATTTGGCCTCAGATCCTTTGTTGCTTTGTGACCCTGGGCAAGTCACCTAATCCTATTTGCTTCAGTTCCTCTTCTGTAAATTGAGCTGGAGAAGGATGTGGCAAACCACTCCAGTATCTTTGCCAAGAAAACCTCAAATAGGGTCACACAGTGATGTATGCAACTGAAAAAACCCCCAACATAATATTAAAATGTAGATGAATTCTTGGAGGAGCTTATTTATATTTATGTTATTAATCAGACTATTTGAAGCAAATCAAAAGTCCATTTTTATGTAGTCAGACAAAAAAACATTTATCATAAAGGGTAAAAAAAAAAAGGAAAAAACCTAGTAAGGTCTTAAGTACCAAAAACTGTGCTAGAATTTTGGAGCTTCATATACTTTGAACCCAGTAAAGGCAAAGACCTTCCACTGGATAGATTGCAGGACATAGTGAAAGCATCTTTTAAGGCCTGCCTTTATTTGTAACAGTAAATATCTATAACACTTGTAAAATTTAGAAATGCTTTCCCCACAGTTTTCTGGTGTGAGTATTCTCTGCAATTATGTATTAATAAGGAAATGAACACTCAAGGAGGTTAAGAAATTTATCTGCGGTCATCATATAACTAGTAAGCTTCAGAGTGGGGATTTGAACCCAAGTTTCCTGGGTCCAGATCCATGGGACTTTCTACTCACTACACAGAGATCTGGATTTTTGTAAGTTGAAAGTATACAGAGTAATCAGAAAGGGAAGAAACACTCTTCTCTCAAGTATGAAGAGAAGAGAATGGGAATTTTATATCCTTTTTGACCAGCAGAACAAAAAGAGAATGGTCATAAAAATTAAGCCTTAAAAAATCACTAAAGAGAAAATAACAAAGGCTAACTTGACACGTCTCTCCCTTTAGATGGAAAGCTATGCTAATGTGCCTGTTTGACCAGCTAGCAAGAGTGAACAATTTAGAGCCAATGGAGCCTTAGTATACCGCTTTCATCTTGGCAACAATGAATCATCCATAATCATTTATGAAACCTCCTTGTTTAAAGGAATCCAGCCTTTATGAATAAACTTATTTTTTTCTGGAGCAGATTTGTATTAGAAGAGGCCTTAGAGCTGAGGTTTTCACAATTTCAGTTCAGGAAATGATAATGAGGAAACGAGGTAAATTGTAGAGAAGGGAAAAAAAATCAAGAGGGTTGAGACACTTGTAGAAGAATAGAATCAGTAAAGAAGGGAGTATTTTGCTTTTTTGAAGGACTGTTAAAGGGGAGAAGTTGAAAGAACAAAAACATACTCTAAATAGGCATGTATAGAAAAGCAAGCATTTGAGGGACGAAACAGCTTTAAGAAGTGTATCCCCTGACAGTCTGGAAGAGAACCGACTATGAGAGGCATACTCTGAGAATATTGCTAATATAAATAATTAATACCTCTGTTAATAATAACTGGCATTTATCCAGCTTGTTTGAGTTTGGCAATGTAATTAATTCTTTAATGCAATTTATGCTATTTGATCTTTTCAATAAACTTTGTTGGATGCTGTTTTCACACACACGTTTACACAACTATATTTAATTGATTTGATCAGGATTATCCAAATAGTATCTGAGGCAGATTTAAACTTGCCTAGTATCCTATCTAAGCAACCTATCTAGCAAAGATGCTGGCTTAAAGGGCATGAGAACACTATAATGTCAGAAAGGACTTAACAGGTCCTGCAGTACCATGACTTGTAACTTGCATATGCCACAAATTTATTATTAGGCTATAAGTTAGTAAGTTCCCATGGTCTCTGTGTGTGTGTGTGTGTGTGTGTGTGTGTGTGTGTGTGTGTGTGTTTATGGGAGAGGGTATCCCAAGTTTGAGAAGAATAGTGTCTACTGCTTGAGTGTTAATGGTAATTATGATACTGTTGGAAGCCTAAAATCTAGGGAATTCACATCCCCTGCTTTTCCCATTCCTCTATTTACCTCTATGACCTAATTTGTGAATCTGAGATCAAGTTCATTTTCTTATTCTACAATCATTGTCCAAATATATTTCCATGCCATAATAAATTGATTGACCACTAGAATCAATGAGTATCCACTGTTTCCAAATTTGTCTTGTTTTGATCTTGTTTCCATAATTGTTACAAAAATTACTTTTCTTTTCATCTTTGACTTCCACGGGGCATATGTCTATAGTATCAAGATTAAAAGCAGTGACTTTTCCTACATAATTCTAAATTTCAACCCCCTTTGTTTTACAGATTAATAAAAAAAACTTGTCCGTGGTAAGCAGACTCAAACCCAAGGAAGGCTCTTGACTATGGTTTCAGTGCTTCCACTAGGAAACATTCATCTATTTAAGCTCAGACACTGTAGTTGACCTTTATCCTAATTTCTCAGCCCCAAAGCCCTTAGACTTACCTTCCCACTGTCACAGTCCCTATTGATCCCAAGCAACTTTTTGGGTATCCTGATTTAAAGAGGACATAAGTCTAGAGTTGGAGAGTTCAAGATCCGCAGGTTTAATTGTTTTGAGGAGCTCTTCATGAGTGTTACTTGGCAATTTGTAGATTTCCCATTCACCTTGGTCCTGGTAAGAGGTCAGGGTACAGCATAAGCCAGTGGGCTGAAAGTGAGGATTGAATTCAACATTGCAAACGCTGGAAACACTGACCTGCTTGGGATTCTCCTATTTGTATTTTTGGATAGGAAGGAAAGGAGACCTCACTAGTGGCCTATGAAAGCTGATTGCAACTGAATGCAGAGCAAAGATTCTGGGTCTGCTAAGTGGCATTGGGCAATGAGCAAGACAAGACAGTGAGCATTAGTTCTGGCCTCATATAGAACTATGAATTAAGACTTGTTTGGAATTAATAAGGAGTTTTATATATCAATGATGTTTGGTCACTTTGGCAGGGCAATCCATCTACACTACTGATTGCAGCAGCAATTGTCAGTCTTCAGGGACACAGAGTTATAAAGTGAGGGGAATAGGATCCAGGCAATTATGGAACAATCTGAAGAATTGAAGGAGGTTATTCCTGTTGACTCACCCATTTCCTATAACTCACTTATAGCATTCAGATAAGGAATAGATACCTCTCTACTTCATAAGTTTGATCCAGGGAGACAAATCGTGTCCCAATAGCTGTGCCTTATGACTTCTCATATCCATTTTATGCCTGTATCCTAATTGTTCTTAAGCTTTGGACTGTCAATAAAAGATAATATAAAGGAAACGCTTATAGCTTTATCTCATAAATGTAAGCTATTGTTATTTTCCATTACATTGACAATAATTCCTTTTGCTTGTTTTAATTATGACCACCTAAAGAATTCTGGCATGTTTGAGTTGGAAGAATCTTAGAAATAATTTGGTTCCATTCCTCTTTCAAGAATGAAATTAAAGACTAGAGAGTTTAACTAATTTGTTCAAATTTGTCTAGTTCCCTTTACTTCTTGGGCGAAAATAGAAGTTTTGGTAGAATTTATGTAGCACCTGGTAGTTTCTCTCAAACTTTAGATCTCTTATTCATGATAATTCAATTGCCCATCTCTTACTACATCTTCTGTGAGCAAATCTCTACATTGTCTGTGTCATTGGGCATTAAAAATTTTAAGCAAGATTGTGTCATCTTGACCATTAAACAATCTTGTGTGAACATTTCTGATTGCTTTAAGCTCCCTTCCTGCCCCAGGAGAGCTGGACTGATAGAAAATTGATTCCCATGTGTCAAACATAAAAATTTTAGACCCTCTTCTTATCCTCATTTTGTAGTTAGCAAGACTATACAGCTGTGAAGTGACTCTGATGGTCATGCAGTTAGATCTTTGAATTCAGACCTTCCAATCTCCAGGCCCAGTGCTCTATCTAGAATTCCCATTAATTATTTCAAAGGCCTATAACCGGTTGTTTTTTAGGGCAGTGTTACTAAAATTCAAAGAGAGAGAGAGAGAGAGAGAGAGAGAGAGAGAGAGAGAGAGAGAGAGAGAGAGAGAGAGAGAGAGAGAGAGAGAGAGAGAGGACTGGCATTAAAACATACAAGAAGTTCCCTGAATATTGAATTAGAAAGCAAATTATTAACGTTATTTATTTTTTATTTTGTTAAATATTTTCCAATTGCATTTTAATTTGGTTCTGGTCCACTCAGGAGTAAGCTACATCTTTGGACACCTTCACTTGTAATGGATTTTTTAATATTGGTGTTTCTTTTTGAAAAAATTTTATTTCCAGTTCTAAATTCTCTCCATTCCATTCCTACATATTCAGAAGGCAAGAAATATCATACCCATTATATATATATATATATATATACGTATATATATATATATATATATATATATATATTTCCACATTAGCCATGTTGTGAGAAAAAGAATTAAAAAGATATCTTCAACCTGGTCTTGGATTCCATCAGTTCTCTTTTTGTAAATGGATAGCATTTTTCTTCATTGGTCCTTTGCAATTTCCATGGATCATTGTATTGATGAAATTAGCTAAGTCTTTCAAATTTGATCTTCAATGCAGTATTGCTACTACTGGGTATATTGTTCTCTTGGCTCTGTTGATTTCCCTTTGTATCAGTTTATACATGTCTTCCTCAGGTTTTTCTGAAATCATCTCCTCCTTAATATTGATGTTTCCATGGCAGTTTCTGGTGAACCATTTTGATTGGGATCAGAACTGTTAATGTACCAATTGCCCAGGGAATAATTTGCAGTTCCTCACACATTGATGTCTTTAACCATAGCAATATTTCCCAAAGGGAACATTCTTAAGAAGCTCAATTCTATTTCCTAGGATGAATTCCCAATTTGATTAGTAGTTTGATGTCCTGGCTTTTGTCTTTAGGCCTAGCTGAGTTGTACACATTTTGGCTATCTCCGCATATATAAAATATATATAGTACCCCTTTGCCAGTTATTTCTGGGAAACATGACTTGAGGTAGTAATTATATATAAATCAATGGTGGTCCTTAATAAAGAAAGAAGGTGTTATTTTCTACAAAAACTTACGTTGTTTGCAAAATCCCCTCATTTGCAGAACCTATAGAACTTAAGTGGTTATCTACACAGCTGAAGGGGAAGGGAGTAGAAGAGAAATGCTGCTTTTTAAAGAATTGTCTTCTGGATTACTCAGCTGCAAGATAAAAGTGGCATCTAGAATGAACATCCATTTCAAATAGCAGGATAGATGATGGGGCTAAAGAAGGAGGCTGCCCTGCCTCTTGTAGGTATATGATCCAGCATTTCAAACTGAAATCTGTTTAAGGAAACAATGGGAGAATGACACTGACTGGCTGTTTTAAGCCCTGAACCATGCCATTGTGAGGTTTTTCTTCATCAAACAGAGCTCTCACCTCTGATCAAGCTCTCTCTCCAGGTGTGACAGCCAAGCAGAATCCTGAAAATGCCCACTCAAAAGAGAAACTAACCCTTGCCCTAGATAGCTCTCATTATGCCTCTGCTCCTGCTGCCCATGGGAAATGCCAACTCAGTTCTCCCACAGCCAGTTTCAGTCTACAAACCCCTGTAGGACTGATTCCTGAACTGGTTTAGCTTTTCCCTTGTCAGCACTCTTGAACAGTGACTGTAACAAGCATATAGACTGAAGTAAGACTGCCCAAGCAGCAAGAGGTGAATCAACCATTTCCATTTTGGGTCTGTTCAGCAACAGGTGGTTTTAAATCTGAGATCTGTGGAACTTTTTTAAAAAATTATTTTGACTATTTCAGTAAAATTGTCTTTTATAAGGAACTCTTTAGGGTTTTTTAAGGTTTTTTTTTTGTTTAGGTTTTTGAGAAGGGAACTCTTAAGAACCTCTGTTCTAGGGGATGCCCTCACAAACAGCCTCATGTTCTGCTTAAATCAGTGTAGCTTTGGACTAACATGAGAGGTGTCAAAGGGGAAAAAGTCTCTTAGAAACTGATGAAGAGGAACATTAGTCAGTATAGTAGAAAGTAACATATTTACAGGCTCATAATCTGTGTGACCTAAGGACAAGTCACTTTTCTGAGTTTTCTCATCTATAAAATAAAAGCAATAATACTTATTTCCAGAGTTATTATGAGAAGCCAATGACTTTTAAAAACACTTTTCAAACTTTCAAAGAATTATATAAATAGCAGGTATTAGACCCTGTTCTCTAGGTGATTCAATAGATGAAAAAGCATTTATTCAATTTATATTTGAATTATATTATTGAATTATATATTATATATTGAATCCCTATTACTTAGCTGTCATGCCCAACACTTCATGATGCCCTTTGGGGTTTTCTTGGTAAGGATACTAGAGTGGTTGCCAGTTCCTTCTCCAGCTCTTCTTAGAGGTGAGGAAACTGACTTGCCCGGGGTCACCCAAGTAGTAAATTTCTGAGGTCAAATTTGAACTCAGGAAAATAAGTCTGTCTGACTCCAGGTCTCATACTGTATCCATTGTGTCACCCAGGTGCCCCATCTTTGGGCAAGTTAACCTCTCTGCTTCCTCTAAAATGAGAGATTTGAAGTGGAGAATTTCTAAAAGTTTCTTCTTATTCTAGATCTTGTATTCCCAAGTATTGTCAGCCTGGACCAGAGGAATGAAGAAAAATATCAGCATGTCAGAGCTTGGTTCCCCATGGTTCAGTACATTCAGAGCAATGACCTCAGTCGATTATGAAACACAAACATCTCTGTTTTTTAGAACATCATAATTCCTTTCCTTGCTTCCAGTAAAACAGCATCTATGTCACTCAATATAGTTGGCAGTTGGGTCTCCTCATGAGATTTTTGCAACCAAATGATACATTTTCTTTTGCTATATATTCCTAACCTTTGCTATATATTCCTAACAGCTGGGTTATTCTGAACATCGTAAAAATTCAGGTTGCATAAAATAACAAATAGATACTTCTTACAATGTTTACCCATTGGAATCTGATTCTTTTATATGTTATTTCTACTTAGTCATTTTTAAAGAGTCACATCAGATGATGACAGTTTCTTGGATTTTAGAGAATGCTTTAGCTTTTTAATATGCAAAGCAAAAAACAATTAGTCCAATTTTTTTCCCCTTCTGAGAGTCATTTATTATGGAAACACAGAATTTCAGAGTTAGAAGGCATCTCACTAGTTTTCCAGTTCAACTGAATTCTGCAAAAACTCCTTCCTAAAATGTCTCCCAAGTAGTAGCTGTTAAACTTCCACTTTTGGACATACCCTTACAGTAGTGCGTGCTATCATGTGTGATACATCTAGAATAAAAACTGTTTGGAGTCTGAATATAGATCTGAAGAATATACTCTTTTCACTTTATTTTCTTTGTGGTTATTTCCTTTTGGCACATTCTAATTGCAAGCATTTCTTTTACAATATGACTAATAATGGCAATATGTTTTATAGGTCTGCACATAAATAATCTATATCAGAGCTATCCAACCTTACTTTTAAAGTTTTTATTGAAACAATAGACATTATGTTTTTGATCTGCCATTTTAGTGAACTCTGCAATACTTGGCTTCATTTACTTAAGGCATTTAGTAAAACCACAGGGAGTTGCATTTTGGATAGCCCTGATCTTTATCAATTGTTTAGGGAGGGAGGAGAGTAGGGAGAAAGGGAGAAAATTTGGAACAACTCTATTTTATAAAAATTTACATGTAATTGGAAAATACTGTTTTTAAAAATTATGTGTGCTCTTTACTGGCTCTTTACTACTTGTTTTTTAATTTCCAACTGTTTGCATTATTAATTTTTTGACTTGGAAGCTGGATTCTATTTATAATGTTTCAAAGAGTTTTCATTTGGGGGTTTCTTTCAGGAGGTGATTCCCTTGATAGTAAGTAATCAGGTTATGAAATAAGAATCAGAACAAGAGGGGGGAAAAACTGTAAGGGAGAAAAAAACATTTTAAAAATTGAAAATAGTATGCTTTTATCTACATTCAGACTCCATAATTTTTCTCTGGATATGAATGCTATTTTCCAATAATGATTCTTTTTTAAAACATTTTATTGCCAGTTGCACATAAAAGCAATTTTTAAAATTTGAGTATCTAATTCTCTCACTCATTCCGTCTCTTTTTCCTCCCTGAGATAAACTATTTGATATAGGTTGCACTTGTAGCATATATTCTTAAATTATCTTTCCTAGATCTGTTTTACAGATTTTTTTTTTTGCTGAGAAACTTTATAGTCTACTTTTTTCAATTATTTGATTTTTTGTTTCAATATTTCTTATTGTCTCATGAAATCTTTGACTTCCTTGGTCCTTTTCAATTTTCAAGGAGTTTGTTATTTGGTCAAGGTTTTAAGTTTCTTATTCCAAGCTTTTAATTCCCTTTCTAATTCTTTCTTCCATAGTTCTCATTTCTTTCTCATTTTTTTTCTTTCTCATTCTCATTTCATTGATAAACTTTTAAAACTCTTTGTCTCATTTCTTCTAGGAATTCTGGTTGAATTTATGCTTCCACGCTATATTTTCCTTAGACTATTTGCTATTTATAGGTGTTTTGGAATAATTCTTTTTTTTTGAACATTTTTCCAATTACATTCATTTTTTTTCTTCTTTTAGGTTTTTTTGCAAGGCAAACAGGGTTAAGTGGCTTGCCCAAGGCCACACAGCTAGGTAATTATTAAGTGTCTAAGGCCGGATTTGAACTCAGGTACTTCAGGGCTGGTGCTCTATCCACTGTGCCACCTAGTTGCTCCTACATTCATTTCTTTTGTAAGCTTTTGAATTTTAGATTTTTTCGATGTCTCTCTCTTCCCTCCCTTCTCCCCATGACAGCAAGTAATCTGATATAGGTTATACATGTACAATCATATTTAATATATTTCCATGTTATATTAATCATGTTAATCAGAATGTAGAGGGGGGCAAACATAAAACAAAGTGAAAATGTTATGCTTTGGTCTGCATTCAGACTCCATAGTTTTTTCTCTGAATATGGATGGCATTTTACATAACAGGTCTCTCAAGATTGTCCTTGATCACTGAACTGCTTCCAGGAACTGCATCCATCATAGTTTTTGTTCTCATCAACATCAGTCATGCAAATCTTTCCAGGCTTTTTTCTGGGTTGTCTCTTCAGCAATTCTGTCACCATAATAGCTTTTGTAATAGTATTTTTGGTGGTTGTTGTTGTTCATTCTTCCAGTCTACTTGATAACTTGCATTCTACTTTGGGGAATGACTGGCCCTCCTATTGCTTTCTTTAGGACATTGTATTATTTCAGGATTTTCAGGGATAGCTCTGGTTAGAGAACTGCAAGTTTTCCAAAGTTCTGATCTACTTTCTTGAATTTCCTGATGAAAATTTGACCTGTTACATTTCTTTTTTGGTGGTCTTTTTGGCGAAAAGAGGGAGAAAGGACAGGGGCTTCCTGTTACTCTGACATCTTGGCTCATTTCTTTCCTTACTGCCTATTCTAATTCCTTCCTTTTATTGCTACTTTTAGCTAGAATTTCTAGTGCAATATTGTATAATAGTAGTGATGATAGGCATCCTTTGCTTAGATACTACTTATTTTAAAGAAAACTCCATTTTATTCCTATACTTTCTAATGTTTGAAACAGGAATGAATATATTTTGTCAGACTTTTCTGCATGGTTGAGATAATTGTCTGGGTTTTTTTTTTTTTGTGGGTTTGTTATTGAATTGGTCAATTATATCTATAATTTTCCTAATATTGAATTATCTCCCACTATAAATCCTACCCGATTGTAGCATTCTTTGTGATATATTGTTGTAATTTCCTTGCTAGTATTTTATTTAAATTTTCGACATCAATATTTATTAAGGAAATTGGGTTTATAGTTTTCTTTCTTTTGTGTTTTTCTTTCTCAGTAGTATTTTATTTTTTCCAATTACATGTAAAGATAAATTACATGTAAAAATATGTTATATATTTTATTATATTTTGAGTTCTTTATTTGAATGGGGATAACATTTTACATCCTGAGTCTTTTGGTATTGATTTGGATTGTTTTGCTAAGAGATAAATCTGTTATAATTGATCATTGTGATTTTTCTTAATGTAACTCAGACCTTTTAACTATCCTAACCACTACCTTTTAGATGTCTTTGAGAATTGTTAAGTAATAAATACTTATATACTTTATATAAAATCTTAGGGGTGAAAAGATTAAAATGGAATAACTGCTGTCTTCAAGGAGCTTACGTTCTCCTGAGGAGTGTAACTTGTAGGTATCTAGTAGCTAATAGTTAGCATTTATGTAATGATTTAAGGTTTAAAGCAGTGTATAAATATCGTCTCATCTGATCCTCACAATTACCCTGTGAAGTAGGCAAATTATTATCCCTCTGTCCCAGTTTCTTCATCTGTAAAATTATAAAGTTACCACCTCACAACTACTAAATGTATGAGACTATATTTGAATTCAAGTCTTCCTGATTCCAAGTGCAACCTTTCTGATTGAGCTACCTACCTATCTACAAGCAAATAAAACAAAGAATGTAAAAAATAATTCAAATGTGAAAAGGCTGGTAATACTTAGGAAGAATAAGAAATTTCAGATGTGGAAGTAACCAAAGCTATTCTTTGTATTGTGCCAGGGTTATGAAGGCGATAGAGATAAAAGGCAGATGTGAAGGGGGATTCCATTCCAGACATCCCAGGTGGGTGGGGGGTAGGATGACTTGTTCAGCAGCCTTTTTTAAACAATTTTTTCCAACTACATGCAACAGCAGTTTTCAACTATACTTTTTTTTCTAGGTTTTGAGTTTTATATTTTACTTCTTCCCTCCCTTCCTTCTTCCTTCCCTCTGACAGAAGGTATTCTTATGTAGGCCGTGTTGTACAACCATGCTATATACATAGATCTATATTAATTATGTTGTGAAAGAAGAATCAAATCAAAATTTAAAAAACCCACAATACCTTAGATAATTTTAAAGAATTGATCATAGTTTTGGTCTGCATTTAAATTCCACAGATTTCTTTCTGATATGGATGGTATTTTCCATCACAAGGCTTTTGTAATTGTCTATTATTATAGTACTGCTTAAATGAACAAGACCATCACAGTTGATCATCACCCATTGTTGCTATTAAATGTGTACAGTGTTCTTCTGGTTCTGCTTACTTCACTCAGTATCAGTTCATGCAAGTCTTTCCAGACTTTTCTAAAGTCTGACACTAATTTCTTAGAGAATGTGTCCCACACATTCCTATACCACAATTTATTCAGCCATTACCCAATTGATGGGCATCCCCTCAATTTCCAATTCTTTGCTGCTACAATATCAGCAGCTACTTATTGCTTCCTCTGTTCAGATCACTGTGTCAGGTAGGAGATTTGTTGAAACTTGCCAGTAATCAGGTTGTAGTTTCTCTGTGCATTGCTACTAGAATGGATGGAGATGTTAGAGTTTCAAATAGATTCATGACTTGACCTTTGAAGAAAATCAAGAAAAAGGTATATTCTAAGAAATACTTGGTCTTAACCCTAGCGTATATTTTCTATTTTTAAAAGCTTACTTCTACACCTAATCTAGCATGCTGCCGATAACATTCATTTCTCAGATAATTTTTTGATCTCCCCATAGGCAGAGTAGAAAAGTATTCTTTGTTATAGGTCTGTTTTAAGTTGGGGATAGCAGTCATGGACTAGATTAAACTTCTCTCTGCCATTATAGAGGTAGGGGAGTATAGGGCATTCCATTGAGTAGCATATTCTGCTGATTCTTATTGTATTCTGCACTTGTTCACAAATGTCTCATTATTTTTTAGACCCTTCATGTTTGTCATTTATTGCAGCACAGGACTTTAACCATAATTTTGAAGTAGTGGCTGATACATAGGATCACAGGATAAGTACATGGAGCACAACAGGGAACTACAAAACACAAGTGTTATAGCAGGTTTAAGTAGGCAGTATTGATAAAGGGTGGTGAACAAAGGTTGTATTTGGGAAGAGTGTTTCTTGCTTTAGTTTATGGCTCCTGCCTCAAAATCAGAGACAATTTAAAATAGACTAGTAGTAAAAAATCATATTTAGCTGGAGCAGAGATTGCCAGAGAAGAAAGAATGAAGTGAAATATAGCTAGAAAGAGACTGGTCAAGGAGAAGTGTTTGAACTTGGTTCCCTAGGCAACAGGAAACCACTGAAGATTGTGAACTAAACTGAGCCAGTGACCCTTAGTCAACAGATATAATAAGAACTGGGTAGAGATACACTATTGCCTTGAATGGTAACAAAACAATTTATATCTCACTGTATTGTACTCATAGTAAATATTGGCCTAGAAGCCTGTGACACACACACACATAGGACAGCTGAAAACATACATATAGTTTCAATAACATATTCAGTATCATAGCCTTTAGTATGAGTTTATATGTAAGTATACATACTTTATACACTTGTGTATATGCACTTATAATCCATATATAAATGTGCTTACCCATGCATATGCTACATACACACGTGCACATATGTATGTATAAATGCCTTTGATATTAATTTGGACTTTTTTTCATTGAGGCTTAGTCTTATAGAAGCTATACTGGCATCAGAAAAGTGTACTTAGATATTACATACTAATAATATCCTATTATAGCTTCTATTTGTCTTATATAGGGTAAGATTTATGCCATTAAACTCAACTCTGCCAGTCTTTCTGTCTTTAAATTGGAAATGGTTATTGAATTATGATCTAAGAATGGGATGGGGCCTTGGTGACCATCTAATTTAATCCCTATATTTACCAGTGAAGAAACTGAGGCTACTGTAGTAACAACTGTAATTCCCACCTTTCTGTTGAAAGGAGGGGCTCCGGGGGGGCGGAGCCAAGATGGCAACAGGAGTGGAGGGTGTCTTAGGAGCTCTCTCATAAATCTTTTTTTTCTCATAAATCTTTGAAACTAAGGACTTTAAATTTTTGAGACACAGAACCCACAGAGGGACCTGATGAGGCAGCTCCTCCTACTCAAGGTAACCTGGAAAAGAGCAAAAAAGCTCTGCTCCCCTGGGGTTGGAGGCACTGCCCGCCAGAAGGATGGTGCGCCAGAGCAAAAGAACTTCAGCCTCCTGGAGGCAGCCCCAAGGGCGCCGGGAGCCACGGCTCCCAGCAGCAAGGGAGTTTCCTGAGCTACACCCCGGGGAGTACTGGGCACAAAGTGGGAGAATAGCAGGGGACCTCTGCCAGAGTGAGCACGTAGAGCCCAGCCCTCAGGGCACACAGCAAGCTGCTTTGCCACTGCATTCCAGATCCAGGAAACAGAAGCAGGCGGAGCCGGTAAGCAGGAGCCCCAGGGCATGAGCCCATTGAACCTAGGGAGGGGAGTGAAGAGAGAGACTGCTGAGCTCTGTCCTCTGTCTCTGGAACAGGATTCTGGGGCTCTGACCACATTCAGATCCTGATCACAGTCCAGGCCCCCCCCCATAGAACAGCAGGGCCACCCCACACCTGAATCCTGTGGCAGAATAGGGGATCTTGTGGTCATTTACAGACCGGGAGGGAGGACAGAGCCTCACACACTGAGACTCTTGTGGAAGTGTCCCAAAAGCTCAGGAAGCACCCCCAAAACAGGCTTAGACTGGGAAAATGAGCAAGCAGAGAAACAAGAGAAACACCATTGAGAAATACATTATCTATGAACCTAAGAAAGATCAATATACTCATTCTGAAGATGAGGAAGCACAAGCTCTTGCATCTAAAGACTCCAAGAAAAATAGAAATTGGGCTCAGGCTATGACAGAGCTCAAAAAAAGACTTTGAAAATCAAATGAGGGAGTTAAAAGAAAAACTGGGGAGTGCCCTGCACCCTGCCCCCACCCAGCATGCTGTCCTCCCTCCGCGCCAGCCGGTGGCTTTGCGGGGCCCTGGGCCCTGGGCCCTGGCGGGGAGCTGGAGGCGGCCGGCCTGGCCCCACCCCTGGCCCCTGGTGCCCTTTCGGCTGCTCCGGGAGCTGCACGAGCACCTCCATGAGCAGGGCTCCCCTCTCTTCCTTCATGAGCTCCTGGAAGACAGTGAGATCTATCTCCCCGAGGTTGTGAAACCCCGCAGGAATCCAGAACTGGTTGCTCGCCTGGAGTGGATCAAGGTGCAGCTGGCCAATGAGGAGTACAAGTGCATCACCCGAAATGTTTCTTGCCAGGCTCCAAGGTGGGATGGGACTCTATCTGACTTTGGATGGCAAGTGAGGTCAGGGAAGGCAGTGGTCATCACCATCTTCAACTTCATCATCACTGTGGCAACAGCTTTTACCTGCACTTACCTAGGAAGCCAGTTCATCTTCTCAGAAATGGCAGTGAGGGTGCTGGCTGCTGTGATTGTTGCCTCCATGGTGGGTCTGGCTGAGCTCTCTATCATGGTCCCAGCTATGGAAGGAGAACTTGGGAGAGTTTTAACAAGGGCTCTGCCTCCATGTGGATATGAAGCATGTTATCAGGAGTCCCGAGGTGGAGGTGGAAGGAGGGGAGGGGAACTTGTTTTCTTCAACCATCCCAACTTTCAGAACCTTGACTTTCCATGTCCCTCCTCACTCTGTCTCCTTTGCACCTGACCTGGTATTAAGGTCCAAGGAAGAGGGCTGGGGCTATATCCCATCCCTGACTTCATCCTCACCCCCATCCCCAGATCATCTGAGCCCTTGCTCCAAACACAGCTGCTTGCATTAGAATATCCCAGGGCTGCAGTCACTGGCCACTCCAAGGTGGTCAGCGAGTGGAGTCAGAGGAACTGTAGAGAATATTGAGGCAGCAAAAAACCTTCAGATCCAGCCTCCAACCAGGATCTCGCAAAAGAATTGCCTTTTGCTCAGTTTAGCTTCTGCTTCTATGTTGGCCCTAAGAGTTCTTGCTCTTCCTCTCATCCATCTTTGCATAATTATCTATATATGATGCTTCTGAGGCTTCCTGTCTTCAAAGCACTGTGGACTCTGCTTCCAAGATCCAGGAGAAAGCAGGGCTAAAAGCTGAATGTTTATTTTTTTTAGGTTTTTTTTATTTTGCGAGGCAAATGGGGTTAAGTGGCTTGCCCAAGGTCACACAGCTAGGTGTCTGAGGCTGGATTTGAACTCAGATACTCCTGACTCCAGGGCCAGTGCTCTATCCACTGTGTCACCTAGCTACCTCTGAATGTTTATTTTTAAGCACAGAAATCCTTGCTTTGACTCCTCTTCTGTTCAGGGAAGGTGGCTTCTATCAATCTCCCCTAGTCCAAAAAGAAGAGATGATGCTTGTTTTTGAAAAATGTGAATTTGTTGTAGTGTGATCAATATATTCAAGAAGTTTGAGCATAACACAGATTTTGTGTTTGCTTCTACTCCCATTTCATCTGCCAGAAAATTGCACCTCTATCTTATGGTATGAGGAGAGCTGGTCTGTCTCTACATCTTCTCCTCACCTTCCTCTCTGGGTAGGACCCACCCCTGACTCAGGAGTTTCTACCCTCTCCCCAGAAATGCCCAGACTGTGACAACCCTGGGACCAAGCAGAAAGAGTACCAGCCTGAAGCTGCAGGCACTACTGCTATTTATTGTAGTATTTATGTATTTCTTAACCATTTAATATGTATAAAATTGCTACCATTTCTATTGTTTCTTATTTTAATATGTCACTGATGAAAGTTTTTGAATGATCTTTTCCTAACCCCTTTTTCCCATAAACTCTGGATTTTGTTACCAGAAAGAAAAAAAAAGAAAAACTGGGAAAAGAAAGGAGAGAGATGCAGGAAAAACATGAAAATGAAGTTAGCAGCCTAGTCAAGGAAATCCAAAAAAAAATATGCTGAAGAAAATAATAGCATGCTAAAAACCAGCTTAGGTCAAATGGATAAAACAGTTCAAAAAGTTATTGAGGAGAATACTTTAAAAAGCAAAATTGGCCAGATGGAAAAAGAGATAAGAAAACTCTCTGAGGAGAACAAATCCTTCAGACAAAGAACAGAATTCAGGGAGATTGATGAATTTACCAGAAATCAGGAATCAATACTTCAAAACCAAAAAAACGAAAAATTAGAAGAAAATGTGAAATATCTCATTGAAAAAAACAACTGATATGGAAAACAGACTTAGGAAAGATAATTTAAAAATTATTGGAATACCTGAAAGTCATGATCAGGAAAAGAGCCTTGACATCATTTTCAAAGAATTACTACAGGAAAATTGCCCTGATATTCTAGAAGCAGAGGGCAAAATAGAAATTGAGAGAATCCACTGATCCCCCCAAGAAAGAGATCCCAAAAAACCAACCCCTAGGAATATTATAGCCAAGTTCCAGAACTCCCAAGTCAAAGAGAAAATATTACAAGCAGCCAGAAGGACACAGTTCAAATATCGTGGAGCTGCAGTCAGGATCACACAGGACTTAGCAGCAGCTACATTGGAAGCTTGTAGGGCTTGGAATATAATATACTGGAAGGCAAAAGAGCTTAGAATGCAACCGAGAATCAACTACCCAGCAAAAATGAATGTCCTCTTCCAGGGAAAAAGATGGACTTTCAATGAACCAGGGGAATTTCAGATGTTCTGTTGGAATGGCCAGAGCTGAACAGAAGGTTTGATCTTCAGATACAGGACTCAGGTGAAGCATAGAGATTGGAGGAGAGGGGGAAAATATGAGGGACTTAATGATGATGAACTGCATGTATTCCTGCATAGAAAAATGGCACTGATAATACTCCTGAACCTTCTCAGTTAATAGAGCAGGTAGAGCTTTTATAGTTGAAGCACAGGAGAAAGCTGAATTTGAAGATAAAATATGGAGTAAAAAATGGAGTCAATAGAAAAAAAGGGAAATGTAATGGGAGAAAGAAAAAGGAGAGGGGTAATAGGCCAAGATATTTCATAGAATAAGATTTTTCTTCATTACAATGAGCTACTGCAATGATAGGGAAGGGGGGGGGAGGCAAGGGGGAATGAGGGAATCTTCACTCTCATCAGAGGTGGCTGGCTAGGAGAGAAAACAGCATATATGCTCAATGGGGTATAGACATCTGGAGTAAGAAGGAGGGGGAGATGGGGAAGGGGGAGTGATGTGAGTGATGGAGGAGAGGATACCACAGGGGGAGAGTGGTCAGATATGACACATTTTCTTTTTTACTTCTTGCAAGGGGCTGGGATTGGATGGCTGTCCGGGACCATAGAGTCAAGTGGATGCTGGGTCTAAGGGGTGGTATGGGGGCTCAGGGCCTCTTGGCCCCAGGGCCAGGGATCTGTCTGCTGCGCCACTCAGCGACCCTACAGCAGAGTCATAGTGAAAGGAGAGAGAAAATAAGAGTACATGGTAGTGGAGAAATACGAAAGGCAACAGTGGAAAAATATGGAAGTAACTTTTGCCATGGATGTATCATAAAGAATGTGACCCACTTGCGACAGAGTTGTTGGTGTTGGAACAAAGACTCAAGCACATTTTATTATTATTATTATTATTATTATTATTATTATTATTATTATTATTATTATTATTATTTTGGGGGGAGTGCAGGGCAAATGGGGCTGGGTGTCCCACCTGGGGTTGCATAGCAGGGTGATCGTTGAGTGTCTGAGGCCGGATTTGGACCTAGGTGCTCCTGGCTCAGGGGCCAATGCTCTGTCTGCCACCTAGCCACCCCTACTATTATTACTATTTTAATTTATTTTGGTTTTTTTTTTTGTTTTTTTTTTTTTTTGTTTTTTGCAGGGCAGTGGGGTTCGGGTGGCTTGCCTGTCACACAGCTGGGTGATTGTTGGTTGTACGGGGCGAGATGTGGGCTTGGGTGCTCATGACTCCAGGGCTGGTGCTCTTTCCACTGCGCCACCTGGCCATACCTACAATTATTACTATTTTTTTATTTTAATTTTTTTTCTCTCCCCTTTATCGCTCAAGTGAATCTATATTTTTTAGGGGCAAGGGGGTATTTTGTTTACTCTTAAGAATATTTTATTAATGTATAAAAAATTAGTACAAAATGATAATAAATAAATATTAAATATTGAAAATAAAAAAAAAGAAAGGAGGGGCTCCATGTTTTATTATCTTTTTCTCTAAGATTGTTCATACAGTTATTCAGTCTCATGCAATAAATGCTTAGGCCACATACTGCCTTTTTAATGTACAAAAATAATTGAATTAATTTTTCATCCCTATTTTACAGAAGGTAAAGCCAAAATATACTATGTTTAGTATAGTTAGAATTCTAAATTTATAAATTACAATACTAATAAACCTGTAATTAAAATTCCCAATGAAATCTTCATATTTTATTTGAAAATGTCAAACCATTTGCTTTTATTTTTACCATGTCTGGAAAAATTCCCTTCTCCCCCAAGCATTGAGTCTCCTATATAACAAAGAAAAAGTATGACAAAAACAACATACAGTGACCATGTTTATCATTGTATGCATCATTATATGTAGTTCTTTTTGTTGAGAGGAGGTGAAGATGCTTCATTATCTGTTATCTAGAATCAAGATTGTTTATTATAGTTACTCAGAAAGATTTTGACTTTGTGTTATCATTAGTTTAGTCATTGAGAAGCATATTTGCCTGATTCTTACTTTACAAAGTTTATTGCGTTTCTTAGAATTCCTCATGTTTGGGGTGGCTAGGTGGCGCAATGGATAAGAGTACTGGCCCTGGAGTCAGGAGTACATGAGTTCAAATCCGACCTCAGACACTTAATAATTAACTAGCTGTGTGACCTTGGGCAAGCCACTTAACCCTTTTTGCCTTGCAAAAAAAAAACAAACCTAAAAGAATTCCTCATATTTGCCATTTCCTACAACATAGCAATGGATCATGACTTTTTTTTAAAATTTTTTTTTATTAAAGATATTATTTGAGTTTTACAGTTTTCCCCCCAATCTTACTTCCCTCACCCCATCCCCCCGAGGAAAACATTCTGTTAGTCTTTACTTTGTTTCCATGTTGTACCTTGATCCAAATTGAGTGTGATGAGACGGATCATGACTTTTAACCATGATTTATTCAGCTATTTCCAAGTGATGGGCAACCATAAAAAAGGGCTTGTTATAAATATTTTGGTATTTAGAATCATTTTTCCTTGGGGTATATGCCTATTTATCCACTATATCATTCTCTGATTAGTTATTAAGAGATTATTCTGAGGGTAGTTCTGTCGGAGATTCTTTAGGCATTTTGGTTTTACTGTTTCCTTATAATTTAATTGATTGCTTATGTAAAGTGTATCATGTCATTCCAAAATGATCTGTTTTGATTATTTGATAAAAAATATAAAATCAAAAGTTCTAAAAGGGTCAGTGACTTAGACTTATTCTATTTCCCCTCTTCCCAACCCAGCTTCCTAGAAGAACACCAAGACCAAGATCATTTGCTAATTATGGATCCATGGTCTTCAAAGGACTTTTTAGTTTACACAAGTTAATATCTGCTTCTAAAAAAATACAGGCTATAGATTTGAAGTCTGAAGTTGTTATTGTTTAGTTATTTTCTTTGGTAGAGATTTGGGGTTTTCTAGGTAGTGGTGTTGGAATAGCTTGCCTTTCCTTCTCCACTCATTTATAGATAAGAAAGCTAAGGTAAATCAAATTAAGTGACTTGCCCAGGGTTATAACAACTCAAGAGAACAGAGGTTGAAATGCTCTATGAGCATTCCTTCAGGGCTGGCTTATTTGAAATAAACAGATCCACTCTCATTCCTCCTCCATCTCCCACTACCTGGACTTAACCCACATGAAACTTCATTTCAAGTGATGTTTTAAATGGTAATGAATAACACAGATTTTGTTCCAGTTCGAATTTATTCACTTGCTATTGTTTGTTATGGAGAGTGGAAAATAGTTTAGGTTTTTTTAAAAAAAAGGTTATTTGGATTGAGTTGTATGAATTTATTTAGGATTCTATATATTTGTAGTGTTGATTTGGGCTGTTGGTTTTACAAATTGGTCTGGTTCAGGTCCCTAATGAAAAAAAATATGCAGAGGGTTAGCAGATTGCTGTGATGACCTAGGCCTGCTATTTAAGTAAGAAGTTTTATCCAAATAAGGTTTATAGTTTAAGGCCTAGGACCAAGGAATGTTTCAAAAGGACTGCCCTGAATAGAGGATGACCTGGTGTTCTAGACCTTTGGTAAAACAGCACAGTAGAATTATCCAGCAATATGATTGAGAATTTGAATAAAAATTTTTCAGAGGGGTCTCTGGAAATACTCTAAGTACTTTTTTGGTTACCTGGAACTGGTTATTCAGTTAACTCATTATTGAGGAATTTGCTCCATCTCTTTCTCTCTGCTGAGAAATTAGTGTGAGAGAGCCTTGAATGACAAGTCAAAAGACCTAGGTTTTAACTCTTAGCACCCCCAAATTTGCCTTCCAAGCTAGGGAGATGGATTCCCCTCTACCTGTGAACTTTCTTCCTCACCACTACCTTTTGTTCTCCCTTTGCAGTCTTCAGTGTGCTCCAAAATTGTGCAACTGCTGGGTCAGAATGAGGTGGATTATCACCAGAAGCAGGTAGTGATCCTGAGTCAGGACAGTTTCTACCGGGTGCTGACCATGGAACAAAAGGCCAAAGCCCTCAAGGGCCAGTTCAATTTTGACCACCCAGGTAAGGAAGTGGCACCAATTAGTCTGGAGGATGGGGAGGATGGGACAGAAGGAGGGAGAGGAAGGGAGTGGGAAAGAGAGAGAGGTGTTCTTCACCCCCCCCCCCCCACAAACACTTACACTCATACTGTCTCACTCTCATTAGTTCTCTTTCTCTCTCTGAGAGCACCCTAGCTGTCTTCATGCTCCCATCAGTATTCCCAGACCTCCAGCAGCCTTTATCTACACATAAGTCCCACATTTGTGGAACCTGTTAATCAGGATAGAAAGGAATTTATTGGCCAAGCAACCCCCTGCATCTCTACTGCTGCAGAGATTCGCTTAGCCTCCCTTCCATCACTCCTCTAGCTATGTTGACCCTAATCTTGGCAGGGATTCCAATTTCTGACTACATCAGTGCCCATTGGATTGATCTCTAATTGGTGGAAAAGATAAAGAAAGCTGGAATTTTAAAAAGAGCAAGAATAGGACTCCCCAGTATATCCCCCAAGTCTGATGGTATATGCAGTGTTCCACATTTGTGACTGCCAGCTTCTACAAAGAAGGGAGAAGGAGAGGGATGTAGGCAGGTATTTTTATAAGGAAAGTATGTACCTGAAGTGAGGACCACTTGTCATTGTGTGATTGTAACTGAGAACCTCCTTATAGGAGTTTATGGATTATCTGTATCATTTTAAAATATTAGAATGGAGTGTACACTGAGCCAAGAGCACTTTCTCTTTCCTTAGATGCCTTTGACAATGAACTCATCTTCAAAACCCTCAAGGAAATTACAGAAGGAAAGACGGTTCAGATTCCTGTGTACGACTTCGTCTCCCATTCCCGGTAAGAGAATTACTCCCTTGGTCCCAGTGGGGATTTCTGTGTGTGCCCCACCCCCCCGGCCCAGAGCACACAGTAGGCTCACAGCTCTTTGGATCTGAACTGCCTCATATAGATTGAGTTTTAGGATTGGAATTTAAGAGTTTTGTGGTAAGATTTGTAATTGGACATATTCATGGATAGCAGAAGTACTCTAAGCATACCAGCAGCTGACTTCATGAAACTCTTCTGGGGGGGGGGGGTGCAACATAAATAAAGTTTTACTCCTAAGATCCCATGTTAGAAGGCTTGAAGGTAACAAGGAAAGGGATTTCAAAGACAAGCCCTTTTCTTCCTGTTGATTTTGGGCAGTGAAATAACAGGAGTCATTACAAGGATTGGATTTGTTAGGCAAAGACTGAATAAAGAACCAGCCAATCCTACTTATATTTCTGTTTTCTCCCTTCATCTAAGCAGTGAGGTGATGCAGTGGGTAGAGCATTGCCCTTGGAGACAGCAAGACCTGAGTTCAGAAATAGCCTCAGATACTAGTTGTTCACCTCAATTGAGTTGCCTCAATTTTCTAATCTAGAGTCTAAATAATCCTAGCATTTATCTCCAAGGATTGGTATGAGTGTTTGGCACATAGCAAGAACTATCCTAACTATTCATTGAAAACTGTATTGGATTATGGGATTTCTTAATCAGCCCAAGGATGGAAGTCTTTGATTCTTAGCTGTCCTAAAGCACAGTCACCATATTAGCTCTTACTTATAGGAGGTTTTTGCTTGAGCTCTCCAAGGAATGAGCTTCCTGGATATCAGCAGCCATTTTAACCCTGCCTAAGAGTAGTGTTTCCTTTGTTAAGCTTAATTCTTGTAATTTAAGCATTTATAAAGAACTTACAATGTGCTGATGACTGAAGATACAAAGACAAAAAGATTATGCTCCCCTCCACCCTGCCTCCTCCCCCCCCCCCCCCAAATTAAAAAGAGCTTTCACTGGGGGAGAAGACATGTCCATATCCTAGACAAGTACAAGACATTTAGGGCTAGGAATTGTAGCTTCAGAGAAGGCTTTCTGTAGACAGTGGTTCTTGAGTTACTTCTTAAAAGCAAGAGAGCAATTTTGTGAAAAGGAGTTGAGGAGAGGTTGTATTCCACATATAGAGGAGAGCGGATGCAAATGCATGTTGTTCAGAAAGAAGATTGTATCATAGATTTTGGGAAAGTAGTACTGTACAATGAGCTTGGAATAGGTTGGAGCTATGTGGTGAAGGATTTCAAAAGCCAAAGAGGAGTACATTAACAAGTCAGTCAATGGAGTTTACTGAGGAGACTAGTAACATGTTCATATCTGTGCTTAGAAAAATAATTTTGACTGTCAATGTGGAGGAAATCTTGAGGCAAGGAGTCCAATTAGGAGACTGTTGACAGTAAAACTGAGATTCTGAAATAAGATGGTGACTTTGTAAGCAGAGATTTGTAAGCCCTTTAGGGCTAGAGTGGTGTGCAGAGTATAGGATTTGGGAAGGTGAAGAATTGACTTTGAATTCTATTTCTGCCATTTATTTATTTGTTTGACTTTGGGCAAGTTCCCTAGGCTTCTTGATTCCTGTTTCCATCTGTCAAATGAGGGGGTTAGACTATATAGCTTCTGAAGTTCCTTTTTTTTGCTTCAAAACATGATTGTCTGATTTTGAATTCCAGCTTGATTAATACCTGAGTAATTTTGGACAAGTTATTTACTTTCTCTGAGCCTCATCTTTTCCCTAATCTGTAAAATGGAGGCATTAAATTAGATAACTCCTCCAACTCTAAATCTGATGAGCAACAAGTGATTTCTCAGTTTAAAATTTGGTAGATTTATTTATATCTTCTTGAATCTTCCATTAAATCATTGATTGACTTGTGCTAATCTTTAGTAATCAGATGTCAGTGGTAAGGGGAGTGGTACTCTTACAGTGCAGTGATAAGAAAGTATATTGAGTTTGAAATTGATAATCTATTCTTGATGCTGCCACTTTCTAACTGTGATCTTAATGGAAGTCATTTAATGCCAGTGAGCCTCAATTTTTTCATACATAAAATTTAGGCATTAGGTCTATCTGATCTCTTAAGATGAGTTATTTACAAATATTATATACCATGGTGGTTGCATAGTATCCACATGGCATATTATCAAGCTACACAATTACATTGGTTGGATTGCAGTTTGGCTTGATTGTTGAAATTGCATTTCTTTTCCTGAATTGTACATGTCATGTTGGGTACCTATATGTCACAGTATTAGAGCCCTGGGTTTGGAATCAGGAAGACTCAACTTCTTGAGTTTAAAACCCATCCTCAGACACTTACTAGCTGTGTGACTCTGGGTGAGTCATTTCACCCTGTTTGCCTCAGTTTCATGTAAATTAGCTGGAGAAGGAAATGACAAACCATTCTAGTATGTGAGCAAAGCTAGAGCCAAGAAAACCCTAAAAGAAGTCATGGAGAGTCAGATATGACTGAAAACTTATATTCTAAGTAGGTCCATATCTCAGCTCTGTCACCAAATGGCCATGCTTCTGCTCAATCAGATTGTACTTCTCTTATACAATTAGCATTGTCTCTAGTTCTTTGTTCAACTCTTCTCTGTATTTGTAATACCCTTTCTTCCCTGACTTCCCTCCCTCTCTGGAAATCTTCTCCTTCCTTCTTCAATTTCCCTGCTGCCATATTGGACATTTCTTTTCTTCCTTAGACATAGGATCAGATTTATTTCTGGAGGGGATCTTGGATCATCTAGGTCCTTCTCTAGAGCTTTTCACCTCTTACATTTGAATTGTGTTATTTTCTGTATTATGGTTGTAGCAAATGTGTAACTGTTATATCTGCTCTTCAGATCAGGAAGCTAGGGAACAAGTCTTAATTAGCTTTGTATCCTGCAGAGGATTTTGTACAAAGTTAGGTGCTTTTAGGATTATACCATTTTGATTTAGAAAGGGATCTCAGAGCTCAACTAACCCAATTTCTTCAGATTACAGAAGAGTAAATTGAAGCCAAAAATGTTTAAGTGCATTGCCCATGGTCATATTAAAGTAGTAGAGCAAGGACTTGAACAAACCCAAGTCTCTGCAGCCTAAGCCCTTTCTGTCTTGTATCCCTCTCCTTTAAATACTCATTGAGTTACTAAGCCAAGTCACTTCATTTTCGTGGTTTCCCCAGTTTCTGTGGCAAGGAAAGATGCTATATTTCTTCCTATAATTATCTTGGTTGTTATTCAGTCATTTTAGTTGTGTCCCAGTCTTTGTGATCCCATTTGGGGTTTTCTTGTCAAAGAACCTGGAGGAATTTGTCATTTCCTTCTTCAATTTATTTTTATAGATGAGGAAACTGAGGCAAATAGGGTTAAGTGACATACCCAGAGTCACACAGCTGGTAAGTGTGTGTGTGAAGCCAGATTTAAGTTGAGTAAAATAATTCTTTCTATTTCTAGACCTGGCTCTTCAAGCTTCAATCTGATTTCCCAATCTTTTCTTTTCCTTTTTGCTTTTCATTCTTTAATTTTGATAATTCTGAGTGCAGAACATTCATAAACATTTGTGAAATTGAATTTATTTACTTTTCATATAGAATTTAACTTCCCTTTTCCGAAGGTTCAGATATACTTAAGTCAGTTAGGAGACTAAATAAGTCTGTTCCTCTGTTAAAGAAAGTTCTAATGGGGTTTGCCCCATCTCTCCCCTCCCCCCGCAGGCATAACACTGAAATTGTGAACAAATTTCTGGGATAACCTTTGAGGATTTCTTTTCTCTGAAAAGCAGGGATCTAGTACTCTCATTTGGGGGCTTCTGTTGTTGTCTATGATTTGAATGGAAGTAGGTGATAGTGGTCAGTATTGAGCTGAGGGCAATTAAAGAAGAATGAGAATAGAACTGTGGGTGAGGGAATGAGGGAGGAACAGTATATTGTAATTTGTGGAAAAGTTTTATGTTTTCCAAAGAACATTCCTGCACTTGTTATCTCCTTTGGTTTTCTGTAACCACTCTCTAGGAATGCATAGTTATCACTACTCAAGGATTGTGGGAAGAGGAAAGATTGAGTTGCTTGCCCAGGTCTCATGATCTGATAAGGAATGAAGCTGGGACCATAATTTTAGATCTATAAGGGACACCAGATGCCATTGAGTCCAACCCTCTCATTTTGCTAATGGGGAAATTCAGTCCCAGAGTGGTTAAGTGACTGATCATATTACGGGCAGAATTTGAACCTTTGTTCAAAGCTTCTTCCTCCATCCTCCTCTCAGAATTTGGCAGAGAATCTCCTCACCAAACGCCCTTCTACTCTTTTCTCAATACTCTCTTTTTTTGTTTAACTTTGCTTCACTTTCTACCTTGTGCCTGGCAGGAAAGAGGAGACCGTGACTGTGTATCCTGCTGACGTGGTGCTCTTTGAAGGGATTCTCGCTTTCTATAGCCAGGAGGTACGAGACCTTTTCCAGATGAAGCTCTTTGTGGACACGGACGCAGATACTCGACTCTCACGTAGAGGTAGGTCTGGAAACCTCTCCTTCATATTGTAATAGAAGCAATAGAGTCTATGGATCCTATTTCCTCTGGGAATGAATGCTTAATTTGGATATGTTCACCTGCAGGCAGAAGAGCCCTCTTTATTCCAGAATGTTCTTGTGGGGAAATGGTTCTTGTGACATTAGAGGTGGGATTAGTCGGTCATTCTGTACAGGATAATAAATCCCTGGTGAGGTCACTGTAAGGTAATCTAAGAAGTTGGCATTTGGGCCCACAGAAAAGGGGTTGGGCTAATACTCAGTTCCAAAAAGTATCCTTGTTGAAAATTCAGAGTAAGATCAGGACATTTGACTTCAGGGTATTTTGAGTCAAGAACAGTCTGTCCCTTAAGCATTGACTGGAGAGTAGTTCTGCCAATTTCCCCATATCCAATTTTTAGAAATCATCTTCTAAAAAATATTTTTTACTGATATCATTTCTTTTTGCATCACCTTCCAATATGTCTCTCCCCTCTTCCTTAATCAGGGATGTGTCTCTTCTAACAAAAAAATAAACAAGAAATGGGAGGGGAGAACAGTAAGCAAGACTGAGAAATCCCACAGCTGAAGTCAGTAGGGGTTCTCATTCCTGAAGTGAAAGGAAGGAGGAAGGGAGAGAGGGACCCACTTTTTTAAATCTCTTCTTTGCCATAAAGCTTGGTATTTATAATTACACCATGTTAAGTTTTGGTTTTTGGTGATTATTTTCCAATTTACATTGTTGAATTAAGTGTTATCTATTTTTTTCTGACTCTGCTTACCAGTTTCCATATGTCTTTCTTTTCTGTGGCCTTCCTACTTAACATTTTATATCATACAATACTATCCCATTGCATGTATTTACTATAATTGCTTAGCCTTTCACTAATTAGCAATTCACTAATTATTTTTCTATTACAGAAATGCCAGAATAAATTAAAACCATTCTTTGAATCCTAATGAGATATTGGAGTCAAGGGGTAGAGATAGTTTAGTTAGTTATCCTGTGTGCTTTTAAATACAAAGAACCACCTCCTTTTCTGATCTTCCCTCCAGCCCCCCCACAAGCTGCCAATGCCCCACTCTTGAAAAATGATCTTGTTTTTAATTCCGCTTACACTTTTGTTTTTGATATAATTCAATTTTGTTTTACCTTTGTGCCCTCATGCCCAACACAGACACTTATCCATAACCGACAGAAGGCATGTATATATACAGTTAGGTAATTATTAAGTGTCTGAGACCAGATTTGAAACCAGGTACTCCTGACTCAAGGGCCGGTGCTTTATCCACTGCACCACCTAGCCGCCCCTTATCCACTGCGCCACCTAGCCGCCCCTGATGTGTGTTGGTTTGTGGATTTTCAAGTGCTTTCTATGAGTTATATGCCTAACATCCCAGGCACTGGATCAGTAATTCTGTCTAACATCCCAGGCACTGGATCAGTAAATTTGGCAGTTGGATGGGTCAGCACAGACCCTGTGCCTACTACACAATAGCAGCAGTCCTTGAATCTGTTATTTTGGTTCTCGTCAGCAAGTTTCAATGAGTTTGTCAAAATCACACAGGTAGCAAACATACCAGGGGAGAGAGAGAGAGAGAGAGAGAGAGAGAGACAGAGAGACTGCTGCCAGAGAGAGAGACAGAGACAGGCAGACAGAGAAAGATCAGAAGATTGTATGGAAATGACTATCTTGTGGATTTTTCATTTCTAGGGCCATTGTGATGTGTAATAGGTGACTTTCCAGAAAGAGCAGTGTGGGGCAGCTATGTGGCACAGTGGATAGAGCACTGGCCCTGGAGTCAGGAGTACCTGAGTTCAAATTTGACCTCAGACACTTAATAATTACCTAGCTGTGTGGCCTTGGGCAAGCCACTTAACCCCCTTGCCTTGAAAAAAAACCCCCAAACAAATAAACAAAAAAGAAAAACCAGAAAAAGCAGTGTGGTAGACTTAGAGTTGGGCATTCTAGTCCTGGCCCTGCACTATTTAACTCTTGTTGGGTCTCCGTTCCCTATACTGTAAAATGAGGACCAGATGATCTCTAAAGTGCTTTCTGGCTTGAACATCCTTAGATTCTGTAAGCCTGTGTTTTTAATGCTATATTGCTTTAGATATGGTGGACTTTGTTTTTAATGCTGCTACTGCCCAGCTTGAATTAGGGAATCTTTCCATATTTCTTCCCTTCCCTCTCCTACTCTTTACTTCTGCAGTCTGGTCCCCTGCCCCCCCCCCCCCCCCCCCCCCACGCTCTGGTCCAACCTGAAGGCATAAACTTTTCCAAGCCCTTGTACCCTTGTTTTAATCTTCCTGGTAGTTGCTTGTGCCATGATTTTGTGTGTCTTCTGCCAAGCTGAACATCAGTATCTATAGAGAACACTGTGTAGGTGGTTGTCATGTGTGCCTGCTACCCACCCTCACCCTGCCAGAAGGTCACTAAGCCTTCCTATTAAATTTCCCACCCTAGTTACTCACAGATTCCCAAATATACTAGAACATGTGGATGACCACAGGCTCAGGTTTACATCATTGCCAGTCCAGCCTAGGCTGGTGGGGCTGGAGTCAGAGCCTCAGAAGGGGATGAATCAAAAATAATCATAGGGTCACACAGTGTTAGAGGTGAATGGGACCTTATTTAGTGCTTCCATTCAAAGAGCAGATAGCTATTGTGTGCATGTTGTCCAACAGGCACAAATATGTTTATACCTTGAAACAAATAATCATGTCACTGAACAGGATAATTTGTTGTCAAACATCAAGGAATCTTGTATGATTTTTGTATGCACTAGAGATCCGGCTTGGAGGAGAGTTCTAAAGCTACATTTTGTCCTACTGCATCAAATCTTTTTTTTTTTTTTTTATTTTACTTACAAAATTTTTGCAAAGGTAATATAGCTGGCAACACTTTCTTGCTTGCTTGCCTTGTGGCGGAGGGAAGATAATGATATTATATTTTTTTAAACTAATTTTGTTGTCCTCCTCTACCTGAATTATCTTATAAAATGACTCCTTGATTCTTTCTAGGTTGCCACTTCTAGCACATTTTCCTCATAGAAATATACTTGAAAACAGTTCCATTTCATCATGTAGCTTTCCTTTTTATGCTTAGTCATTCTTTTTCTTTGGTTAAAACTTCCTTTGTATATGTTGCCTTTTCTGTATTCTGTATTCTTCACCTAGCCTTAAGTAAAGAATGTGGGATTTGGAGGCAGGAGACTGGAGCCGAGTGACTCAGATCAAATATCTTCATTTCGCCATGTCTCACTTTTATTTGTAATATGAAGGAGTGAGCGGGAATGATGTTTCAGGTTTCTTTCAGCTCTGTCTTAGCCGTTGCCTAAATGAGATAGTCAAGGCTTTCTCCTTCCTCAGCTAACTTACCTTTTGGAATAGATTTCTTGAACTTTTTCCCTTTGTACAACAAGATTTGATGTGCTTGCATCAAATCATTTACCTTGCTGATAACTTGTGATAGCTGTGATTCATCCACTGGTGCCCTATCCCTCCTGTGTGTACGTGAGAGTTTCTAGCTTCTTGTTTCCAAACCAGCCTTTTGCAGCATAGGAGAGGAGATGGCTATAGGTATGTGAAGGTGTGCTGATGGGGTGGGGAAGAAGCAGTAGTTATAAGTAAAAGCATGACTTGAGACCTAAAATTCAACTCCTCTCCAGTTTGTTTTTAAACCTAAATATGTGTTTTTCCTTTTGTGCTGACATTTCAAGGGAGACCTGGTCAGACTCCATGGTTAAATGCCTCTGCAGAGGTACTTCTCCCTACCTGGCATTGATGTCTCTCATCTTGGGATATGTGAATAAAGCCATTTAGACTTAAAAGAATTAATCCCAGGCTCTTTGTGAATTCTTCCTTCACTAATGGCACCCTTCCCCAGAATACAAGGCATGAAAAGGGATCCAGATGAATGCCATATAATATTGGCTTTCTTTCTAATCCCTCCATCCCTGATTTCTTCTTTGTAAATATGAAGATGTTATAAAGGCTGGAATTTCTTTTTTGTTTCTTCTTCCTTTGCCATGTTGATTCAGAGAGAATTAGAAAGAGAATCATAGTTAGGATTGTAGATGGACCTGGAAGAGACAGCAGAGGTTATTTGCTCTAACCCTTCCATTTTACAGATGAGAAAGCTGAGACCCAGATCAGCCAGTGGCCAGAACCTTTATAAGAATGGCATCTTCTCTCCATGTGACCTCTGCTGTCTTTTCACCCTTCTCTGGATCCCACTGCCAGTAACTGTCCTCCTCCTCCTCCTCTGGACCTGATGGCACTTGATTCCTTCTCCTGTAACAGTTCACATTGCAGTGAACTGTTGTTGTGTCTTATTCTCTTACTGGATTGTAAACAGTGCTCATGTCTTATCTGAGCTTTGTTCCCTCCCTCAGTGACCAGCACAATGCTCTGTGTACAGGAGTAACCTCTTACTCAATGTTTGAATGAGTAAGTCGCTATGTGGAGGAAGTCAGTGTAAGCTCAATGACATCTGAGTACTTTTACATTGAGCTGGGAGTCTCTGTGACCTGACCCACTCTCTCTGTGGATGCTGTATTCTCCTGGCATCCTGTTGTCCTAGTCAAAGCATTTACTCCATTAAATTTATTAAAGTTAAAAAAAGGAGGGGACCATGTCCTCAATAAACCCTCCCCAGGTGCCAAACATTGTGCTGGTGTTTAGGAACACAAGCCTAAGTCAAAAAAAAATAGATGTCCCTTTCTGGGGAGGGGACCTGGTTTTTATCCAGACAGGCAGAAACAAACTGGGAGAAGCTTGAAGACAGGATCACTCACACACCTCAAATGCTAAAAGGACGTGAGGCATCACCTTGCCAAGGAATGTTCCAGACTGAAACTGTAGAGAAGGCAGATGCCTTGTCCTTAGGAAATGTAGTAGAGGCAGGACAAATCTGGACAGATCTACAGAATGATAACCCTTCCTGCTAACTTGACTAGGGTTCATTCCTTTCCCTTGACCTAGGTATCTTGACTTTCCTGACAGCCATCTCATACTTTCAGACCAGAATGGACTCAGTCCATGCTGCTCTCAGAAGCAAATGCAATCATTCCTCTTCTTCTGCCAGGAGATTTACTGGGTGTTGTAGTCATTTCTTATGTCAGTGCCTGGAACTGTTACCTTCTTTCTTGAGCAGAAAAAAAGTTCTTTTATAAGGATCCAAAAGTGATGCTAAGTAGGGGCATCTTGTCTTCTTTTTTTTCCTAGTGTTTCTTCTATTCCATTCTGCTTCCTATCCGTCATACAGAATAATTCAGATGCATCTGTTTTTTCATCCAGCTCTTCCACAGGTTTGTTTACAGTGAAATGCTGCCTAATTTTAAGCTCTTAGATAAATGGTGCCTTCTAAGAGTTTGTTGTCAGAAATTAAATCTTGTGCAGTGATAGTGGGATTAAGTGAAACATCAATATGAAACTATCTAAAGGAGAGGTAATGCATTCCTTAAAGGAAAGAGATTTAACTAGAGGTGGTTTGGGGCTGTCATCAAAAAAAAATCATTATACTCTCTATGATTCCCTCTATGCTACTTTTTTTTATCTGTGGGAAAGTGAGGATCAGAGCCCCAATGCAGTTAATGAGATAGCCAAGATTGTTTTTAGATTTTTTTTCTACCCCATGAATCTTTTGGCTGAAATATAGCAACATTTTCTTGATGAAAATTGACTTAATATGGTAGTCAGTGAAAGAAATCATGTGGACTACTACTGTTTTCATGAACTTAGAACCTGGGTTTCATTCTTTATCCTCTTCACATCATATATTCAGCAAACATTTACTGAGTGTACTTGGTTCACTACACTGTGACCTCCAGGTGCTGAAAATTGTCAGATACTATAGTGGCAAGAAGATCTAGATGAAAGCGATTTGGGGCTTGAAGGCAAAAGTCAGGTTTAAATTAACAGGGAAAAGTGGAATTTGTTTATTTTAGTGATATTTGGCATTCTTGGCAAATGAACAGGTTATAATTCCTTTTTTAGAATAAATATTGTTTTATATATTACCTTTGTTTTCTAATAATCAAAGAATAAAGAGAGGAAGAAAGACAGTTCATCACAACTAGTCAAGTTGCTTCACCTTCAAAAGTTCAGAGCAAGGCAGTCTCTCTTTCTCTCTCTCTCTCTCTCTCTCTCTCTCTCTCTCTCTCTCTCTCTCTCTCTCTCTCCCTCCCTCCTCATCCCTTCCCCTTCCCATCCCATCTTCACCAGCAAAGCAGTTGAGGCAGGAAATCTTAAGTATCAGTTTCTTGTTTGTTATTTTTTTAATTACCAAGCATTTATTTTCTCTCCCTCAGTCTCTTTTGCCAAGTCTATTTGTGGATGCTAGAGCATCAGAAAGTGCTTCCTTGGTTTGTGAAATTGCCCATGATGCAGTTAATGTGAGGGCAGGGCAGCAAATTGGAGAATATCATTAGATATTTGGAGGACCAAATTAGGTTTAGGGGATCTGGGAGAAGCACTCGGCAGTTACTGAGAATGAGGATGGATGGGGGTGGACTTTGGAGGTATGCTGAATGGTGGGGATTGGGAAGAGAGGGAGAGGAAGAAATGGCTTTGACATGCATGCAGGAGCAGCTCATTCATTACCTTTTGAAATCTTCAATCATATCCTAATAGAACAGAATCCAAAAGACTCAGGTCTTTTTTGTTATTGTAAAATATGAAAAAAATGCCACAGACACAAAATCTGTTTCTTGGGCAGCCTTGGTAGTCCTTTAATATATAGGAATTTTTTTGGTTGTAAGACATCAAATGTAACTTCTTTCCCCCCAAATTGCAACTGGTCTGTTCTTTGAGCAGTCTGATGGTCCATGGGGGCCAGAGTCCAGAGGGACTCAAAGAAGGGATGGTGGTGTTGACCCCTGCAACATTTCTTGATTTTTGTTTTTCCTCCTCTTGTAGTGTTAAGAGATATCAGCGAAAGAGGGAGGGACCTCGAACAGATCTTATCTCAGTACATTACTTTCGTCAAACCTGCCTTTGAAGAATTCTGCTTGCCAGTAAGTTCTTACCCCTCTCCCCTACCTCCTCTAATTCATGATTAACATTCTAGTAATGCAGACAAGACTTACTCAAGTTGGTACAGCTCTGGGCTCTCTGAAACTCACTTCCCCATCCACTCCCTTCCTCATAGATCCAGAAATCTCCTTCTTGAGACCCAGAGAAAGACACCTCATCTGATTTCTTGCCTGGCAAAGCTGAATGTACCCATCCCACAGAGGATTCTGGGGGAAGTTCTGTCCTGCTCCCCTTCCGCAGGAGATCTCCAGCCAGCTATGAGATAGCAGTAGCTTCAACTCACTCAGCTGATTCCTAGGATAATTTCTAGGATAATTAGACTTAGTTCTAAAGTAGTTTAAATTTGGGAAGGAGACATAAATAAAGTTTTGTATCATGGGACTATTTCAAAAATTTCCCCACTTCCTCCTTGGCGCAGAACCCTTGATGAGTCATGTGACAGTTGTAGCCAGTCCAAACTCCAAAGTGAAGTACTTCTAGACTACTTTTGGGGAGAAGTCTGTTTCTGAAGAATTTGAGACCAGCTTCTGAGCTGCATGAAGGAAGGAGCCGCCAGGATGAGCTAGAGGGAGAATGATACAGAAAGAAAAATATTAGTATAGGGATTTCTTCTCTTCATCTCAGGTGATTTTTAACCCTGGGCGTGGTGGGGGAGGATCATAAAAAATTTCCTTCTAACCATTCTGGCTCCATTTTATTCAAACCACTGTGGACTGGGAGTTTGCCTGGCTCATGGGTGACATCTGTTGGTAGCTCATTGATAGGCAGGCATCCTTCTAGAGGGTGAGGAGGCTGATTGTTCTGTTAAATCCAAAACTGTGATTTGCTATATTTATTCCTTTAGAAAAAGGTTTGCAAGGGTTTCATCTCCACTTTCACTTCCCTTCCATAAAATAAATCTGCCTGTCTTTAAGTATAATTTATTAATTAACTTGTAAAAAGATTATCACAAGCCAGTCCTGATTTCAGGTAGCCAGAGTCAGATTAGGAGAAATTTCAAGGATTCAGTTAAGGCAAAAGGTGTCCTGGTTCTCCTTTTTTTTTTTTTTGTAGGATCAGGTCAGAAGATGGTTGCAGACAGGGCACCTTGGTAGCTGAGGAGCAGGGGAACTCCATCTTGGACACCCCCCCCCCCCCCCCCCCCCAGTTTTTATCTCTAATACTAAAGAGGACCAGGTGACTCAGTAGTTAGAGGCCTGGGGCCAGGAAAGCTTGGGTTCAAATCTAGCTTCACCTACTTTTTAATTGTATGACTATGGGCAAATCAGCCCTCTATTTGCTTCAGTTTACTCAACAGTAAAAATAGGGCTAAAAAGTACCTCCCTCTCTAGATTGTTGTGAGGATCAATGAGCGGCCCATAGAGGCTACTTGACACAAGCTTGTTCCCTACTCCCCTCCATAAATCTGCCCTGTTTCTTCATGTGAGCATAGATAACTGAGTAATTTTGATTTTTTTTTTTTTTTTTTGGCAAGCACATTGGTCAAAATCAGAATTTCTCTAGTCATCCTCCTTATTCCCATTTTACTGTTCAGTACTCAGCAAAGCCAACACAGTCCATTGCAAGCCCAGAATTGAATTGGACTATATGTTCAGTTTGGTTTAGGATTGTCTGGGGACTATTTTCCTAAAATGTTGTTGTAATTCAGCAGTCTTTGAAGTTTATCTTCGACCTTTGAAGATGATTGCTTCCAATGTCCATTGTCCTCATACATCTCATCCCCTACCCCCATTCTTACTCATATTTCCCATTCACAATCAATCATATTTATTCATTATTATATTAAAAAAATACACAGCTACTCAAGGGGTGGGAGGGGTTAGTTTAAACCCTCGAGCTTTCTCCCAAGGAGAAAAGAGGACATTGTTTGCCTAGTCGAACTTGTGTCATGTTGAATCAAACCATACACAGGAAAACACATTTAGTTAGAACACAGGTAAAAACAGGTCAAAACTTAATTTTACTGTTCAGAAAATTAGCACAGTTTTTTGTTTTGTTTTACTTTTTGTTCCCTGTTAAGTTCTTGATGTGAATCTGAGCAGAAAGTAATTAGGAAAATATATCTCCTTTTAGAGTGATTGTTTTGTAGTCATTGGCACAACTAAAAGTGCTTGGGAGAAGGTAAAATTCCCAATTCACTTCTATTTAAGCATTAGAATATACTTTGGAGTTTCTGGGTGAAGAGAGTATTTCATGTTCACAACCCTCATTCATCGATCCTATGCCTCTCCTCCTATAATTCTTTCTTGTATTTTAAGGGAATATTCTATTATCTGACTTTTTCTCTTGTGTGAAATCCTAAGCAAAATGGTTTCTTTCCCCAGTTGTTTGTCCTGTTTTTCTAGAGAACAAATTTTATGTTTTCCCCTTTTTTCCAATAGGTGATCTCCAAATGAGGAGATAATGAAAATGTTTGCCTTTCTATGCTAAATTCTAATGTGTATCAGGTGAATGTGGAAGTACTGTTAACTATCAATAATGAATTTAAGAAAGTGATTGGGTAAAATGAACTTGAAATAAAGACTCAGTGCCAATTAAATCATTTGAGTGCAGGTCATTGAAAATTGACCTTTTTCACATTTAATTTTATTTTTTTCTACCAGTGCATATTTCTTACTTATGTCCAATCCTTCCATTGATCATGTTTTACCAGGCCTTGCCTTTAAATTTTTGAGAGATCTTTGCCATGAGCTTTTCATCACACATATAACTTATAACACACATAACTGTACTTTGGTAACATCTAATGACATTATTGAAATGAGAGGGAATCCTCTTCCCATTGCTTGAGATGCAAATTGTAGAGATAGTGAATTGAAACTAGCACTTAAAAGTGAGATGTCTTCCTTCCCTCTTAGCATCAGTCTTCTTACAGTCCCTTTCCTGATGGTTTCCCATGGAATCAGTCAACATGACTGGCCAGAGTTTTGCTTATCTAAAGCTCATGGTTTTCATTGTAGAATTTAATGGTAGAATTCTTCATAAGTGCAGCAAAGGAAGTAATACATAAGAGTTCATTATAAGATCATAGATTGTAGAGCTGAAAGGGATCACCAAAGCTGACATTTTACAGATACAGGAGTTAGGGTACATAGTTGTTCAGAGCTACACAGGGATCGAGTAACAGCTAAATTATAACTGAGATCCTCAGTCTACACAGTCATGACACAGAGTACTTTCTCCCATTCCAAGATTTGATAAGACATGTTCTAGAAGCTCTGACTTCTTCTTTCATGCTAATTTAAAAAAAAAACATCTTTTTCACAGACCAAGAAATATGCTGATGTGATTATTCCCAGAGGTGTGGATAATATAGGTGAGTCCTGGAGGGATGGAGGTGGGGGGGAAGGGGAAGAAAAAGAGAGAGAGAGGGAAGGAGAAAGGGAAAGAGGGAGAGGAGAATAACTAGGGTGCTTTGGCCTCTGTTCTGAACCTCCTTTGTCTCTTCCTGGGGTTTCTTATGGTTTGTTCCTTTCTGTCCCTACAGTGGCTATCAACCTCATTGTGCAGCACATCCAAGACATCCTGAATGGAGGACTTACCAAGCGCCAGACCAACAACTGCCTCAACGGTTACACCCCCTCCCGTAAGAGGCAGGCGTCGGAGTCCAGTAGCCGGCCACACTGACCTCCTTGGCCCAACTCTGTGTCCCTGCCCCTGAACCCTACCCCTTATTCACCCAGGAGACGAAGGAAGAAGGGCAAGGAGGCACCACTGATCTCTGTATATAGTGTTTCCAGTGACATGACTATATGTAAGAAAACACCCATGAAGCTGAAATGCCTTTGATTTTTGTACTTTGGAATGGGCAGGATGAAATGGAAGATGACCCGAGTTTAAGTGATAAACTGTGCCAAGAACTACCGGTGATGCTGAATTACAAGTCCATCGTGTAACCAGTTATAAATATATACATATATATATAAAAATCTATTTTTGTGTAAATGTAGAATAATGTAAAGCTGTTTGCCGTGAGTATTTTCCAAGGGGGATATTGTGAGAGCTGTGCTTGTATTTTCTGGGGTAGGTGCTTTAGCCCTGGCAGAGGGCATTTTGTTTTTTTTTACATTTCCAGATAGGATAAGCCAGTAGTAGTTCAAGCATCTGTCAAAGAGGAGTGATGCATTGTCCTCAGTGTTGGTGGATTCCTAGAAAGGATTTGTTTCTGACATTCCTCCCTTGCTCCCTCAGTGCTGCTCTCTTCTGACAGATACCATCTTCTGGGGCTGCTCCTTAAAGATATGAGAGGGGAGAGGAACTCGGTTTTTGTTTTAGGCAGGAATGAGGGAAGACCCTAAAATTATACTCAGGGATGGAAGCACCCTGCAGAAGAGAGGAAGTCTTGATTGGTCCCTTTCCCTCTCCTTTTCCCACATTCAATTAGTCATTAGATCTTTTTTCTTTTTTCTCAATCTTCTCAGAGAGGCCAAGGATGCCTCTGGTTCCTACCAGACAAAGTAGGAATTCTGTGAGATTGCTGTCCAGCATAGAGACAAAGCAAGAATGGAACAGGAGACAGCTTGCCAGTGGCATGGGGAGCTCTGTAGATACTGGCTTCAGATGGTACCTCAAAAGAATTGAGTGATCGCACTCGGGATTTTCCCTATGCTGTTGTTAAACAGCAGTTGAAGAGTCTGGGCTTCTGTATTTCCTTTCTGATCTGTGGCTCTGGCTCTCAGACTCTGCCATGTGGCCAAAATTATCTCAGTGATTAGAAAGCCAGCACAAATAAGCTATTTCCCCCCTCTGACAAGGGTAGCTTTGGTTCTACCCCCCCCACACACTTTCCTACCCAAAAAAGGATGTATGCCTCTTTAGTAGGATGAGCCTGATCCTCCTCTCATCAGTGATTTTCATTTGGAATGTGACAACCAGGATAAAGTTGCTGTTACCACAGAGAAGGAAACAGCTCTGTCCTGTGCCTTAGTGGTGCTAGAAGGAGGGGACTGTATTTTCATCTTTAATAACTGGAACTCCCTTTAAATTACAGGGAGGTAAACCCCAGCCAGGCCCCTAGTGATGCCTTCCTTTCTGGGATAGATTCCTAGCTGACTTATAGGGGGTGGGGGGGGAAGTCAACTATGGGATTCTTGAGATGTGATTTTAAAGTAACATCACAGATTTAATTTTGTTTTTTATTTGCCAGATCATCTTTATCCAAAATTTGTGTGATCCTTCTAAATAAATAATCTGGGGTTGGGGGGGACAGACAGGGGCAGGGGGCAACCCCGTTGTTCAAGCATTTTGGGAGCTCTGCAAGTGGCCTTCAAAGTCTATCTTGAGTACAAAACAAAACCAGTCTTATCAACTTGACTAAAATTTATCTTTTAACCCTGATGTTATATATGGTTTAGTATATCCTTTCTTATTCTCCAGCCTTGGCTTCATGGAACTTGGATGCTTCTCCACTGAACCTATCTCTAAGGACAACATTTTGCCAGTGCTTAAAATTTTTTTAAAAGACTTTTTTTTTTCTGTAGAGAAATGGGCTTTCTGAAGGCAGTTTAAGAGAGAGGAGTTCCCAGAATGTTTTAAGCCATGTAACTTTCATTGATGCATTGTCATCTCCCTGTGATGTCCCCTTTGAAAGAGAACCTTCCTTTGTATGTGGAAGCTATTGTGGAATCTTTTTCTTAGTATTCAGGCACATTCCTTTATTATCACATCTCAAAGAGTTGTGAGGTTTGGGGAGAGAGAAGGAGAAGATGGGACCAGGAACCTCAGGACAGGTGGGGCCTTTATCCGAGGTGGGTCAGTCTCTGCCCATGTGAAGTGTCTGTCTCAGAGAGTCTTTGCCTTGCAGCGGGTACCATGCTCAGAGTTACTTGAAGCTCCTAGGTGCCAAACCATTTAGTGCCTTGGCTGCCTATCCCACTGCCTTGTAAGACAGATTCTTCTGTTGTCACTGACCCTTCTACTTAGTTGCTTCTTCATCTACTTGTGGTTTTGGGACCAAGGCCATCCCCTGAGCAGGTTCTCTTCTCCATTCTCCAGTCCCCCCGCTGTTTCTTCCCTCCATTGGTTTGATGGCAACCTCAGCTGACAGGCAGAGGAGCCTGGGTGATATTTCCCAAAGGGTAGAGCAGAATCTAAGGCGGGGGGGCTCCTCCAAAAATTAGAGCATTGTGTAGGGATTGTCATATTGGAGGAAAGGAAGAAATTCAGGGGTATGATCCAGGTCTCTGAGTAGCCTGGGTAGGGTTCTCATCAACAGGCATGGCATATTCTTTCATTGAGCTTTTATTGTCCTGCTATGCCCTTGTGCAAAGATGAACACTTTGGGAGGTCCCTTAAGGTTCACCACCAGAAGGTGCTAAGTTTCTGCTTTGAGACTCAGAACCTGCAGCCTCATAGCCAGGATTATAAAATGTGTGATGGGAATCTTGATTTCACCCCAACCCCTGAACCAGAGAACTCCTGCTTCTTCCATTCTATATATCCCACTTAACCCAAGGAAAGATGAGTTGGGGGGTAAGGGTACTAGAACTAGTAGGCACTACTGGGTATGTCGTTGGCCCAACCCAGATAGGTTGTAGTTGACTGTGGACCAGGAGAGATAAATATGGCAGTCATGTCCCAAAATGCTACCAAAAGTTCACTATGGCCACTTGTTCTGAGGGAGGTGGGGGGATCATTAATCACGGGGGAAACTTTTTCTATCTGTCCTTGGGTAATCTGGGACTTCTTTGCTGGATAAAGTACAAGTACAATGGATTAAGGAGTTGAGGGGGTTAATCTCATAGGATTTATGGCCCTGGGTTTGGATGGGAAAGCTCCGTAGTCCATTCAGTGTTGTGTGTGTAAATAAGTCACTGCTCATTGCGGTCTCTAAGAACTCCCTTGGCATGGCAACCAAGACCTCAGTTAATGGGACGTTAGGAACATATGCTCTATGTCCTCCAGTCCCCCCCACCTCACCTTCCACACTTGAATTTTCCAATTCCCAAAATGGATTAGATATATTTTTTAGCCCATGAAGACCAAGCTGAGACTGCTTTACAGAAAGGACCGATTGGACAGATGCCTGCCACTCTTATGTGACCCTTCTAAAATTTTTCTTTGGGTCCAGTTGACAATGCATGTTTTGCTAGTTGGTGGTGGCAAGTGGATTCTGGGCAGGAGAGAAACCTGCTGACATGAATTGAGAGCATGAAGTTCCCTTTACACATCGGTGAGAGTGCTGTAATAGGCAAATGGTTAAAAATCTGCCCTTGCTAACTTAAGATCTTTCTATGTTTAGGTATACGATAGGAAGAGGTAGTAGCTGCTATTATTGCCTCAGGATTAAGGGTTGGGTTGTTGGTGAGGGGTTAGATTTTTTTTTAAGTTTATACATTTGCCTTTTCTGTTTGTTATTAGTGATAACTCTTGCCCATGCGTATTCTGTCCTTCCCTGTAAATAAAGATGGAATCAAAAGGATGTGACCCTTTCCTTTGCCTTTATATTTATCACATTCAGAGAAACAGTGGTTAAGCCTGGTGTGAGTGTGAGGGTGACCTTAGCAGGCGTCAGTATAGGCAGTGCTGTAAGGTCCTAATTAAAGGAACTCCAGCGACTAAGCTCCCCAGAGAAGGAAGACAAGTCCTCCCCCTTAACAACATCACAGGTTTGTAAAGAGCTTTCACAGAATCTCTTTTGAGTCTCATGATAATAACCCTTTGAGGAGGATAGAGCAAGGTGTGTCTCATTGACCAAAGAGCAATCCTGAGACCCAATGAGAATTAAGGGTCCCTTTCACATCCACATGGCTAAATAAGAAGAATGTAGTTCACCCTGGCCTCTGACTAGATCATTTTGCCTATTATTATCAATCCTTAACTTTTGAACATCTGCTGGAGCCACAGGACTATTTTTTTTTCCTGAGATAATTCTTCAGAGGTAATTTCTGGTACTCCTATTCTTTGTTCAAAAGGTGAGGAGGAGAAGACACTGTTTGTCCAAGTATTAGTTTAATCAAATTCAAGAGGGCAACTTACAGAGAAACCATGAAACTTTGGACTAAAGCAAACATTCTAAAACTGAGGTCCATGTAACTCCAAGAAGGCAATTGTTAGCTTAAAAATATATTGACTATTTCAGTACTCTTTCGTAATCCAGCATTGAAAACATGCCTCTAAGTGGTAGACCATAGACTTTACCAGTCTGCTGAGGGGGACTATGACCTTAAAAGTCAAGAATGCCAGTGTTGAGGGTGATAGTGAAAAGGAAGGTGCTGGGTCTCTACTGTGGTCACTAAACTGTGAACTCAGCCAAAAACTGTTAAGAATGACTAATTTTCTGAACTTGATATTTATATATGTGTTTGTATTTCTCTGTATAACCGTGTATATCATGCATATATGTATATATATGTACACATATATATATACATATATATATATATATATATATATATACACACACACACACACACACAGATATGAGTTAAAAACCTGAAACACTAATTGAAAGGAATTAGTTGGAACAGTATCCAGATATTAGAGGTATTGTGAGGAAGTGAAAAAAAATGCTGACCTCTCATCTCAATTCTGTCCTCATCTTGCTGTGTTGATGTTAGGTAAATCACTTGACTTCACTGGAGCTCAGTTCTCCCATACATTAAGGGCTGATATACTTCTAAAATTGTTAATTCAATTCAAAAACTAAGTGCCTATATTATACAAATTGAAGTTAATTATTTTGCTTTTACTTGGTGCTTTTGCTGGGCTAAACAGTGGGCATTTAAGGAAAGGTAAAAGCAGACCTTGCTTTCTAGAAGTTCTAAAGTCTAAGGCTGAGATAATATAGATTTATCACTGAAGCAAAACAGATTCCAAGAGACAGATGATGAGGAGGGAGAATAGACACAGTGGGGAACTCCTGGAAGGCCTGGCAAGTGCAAATAGAGATGGGAGGTGACATGAACAAGTAGAACAATATGGTGGAATCATAGAATACCTTCATTAAGGAGAGTAAAAGTTGTACAAAGACTTAGAAAGGTAGAGATGGGCCAGGATATCAAAAGCTTAAAATGTCCAAGCAGAGGGTTTTATATTTGAGCTACTGTAGAGAGAGAGCGAGCAGTAAATTGGTGAGATCAATGTTTTAAGAGACTCAATTGGCAGCTTTGGTGGATAACAGATTAGAATAGAGATGGGACCACAGAGGACCTGACTTTGAATACCAAACAATTAGAATTTGTTCTATCTTGGACATATCACTTTTTTCCTAGGTTTAATTCTTAACCCTAATAAGAAGATATGATTTTGCATAGTAAGTAGCTGAAAAGGCAAAAATCAGAACACTAAAATATCAGAACCACAAGTGATTCAAAAAAAACAAACCAATTTTTTAAGTTTGTCTGGATCTATTGACATTCTTAGGATTTGTGGGTGCTTCATATTTAGTGATATTTGCAATGGTTCTGCAGGGTTGTGAGGATCAAATGAAATTTTTTTTCTAATAGTTTCTTAACACAGTGCTAGCTATTTAATAGGCACTATGTAAATGATTTCCTTCTCCCTTCTACCTAGTGCTTTCTATACCCTTGGTTAAATTCTCATACAGTACTGTGCCATTTCCAGTTTTTGCCCTCAGGATTCCACATTATCAAAGCTGTGTACACTTTTATTACACTCCTTTCTGTAACCCCTTCAGACCCCTTTATGTAGCTGAATCCTATTTAACGGGGATAAGTACCATGGACCATCAATTGTTGCAGTGTAGGGTGGAGATTAGCCTAACCCAGTGATGAAAGTAGTAGTTATGTGTGATGTGCTTCAGAATCCTCTCCTTGATTAACTTTTTAGCAAGTATAGCCCACCTAGTGGTCACATTCAGCTTTCACTTCCGGCCTTCTTTGAGATGGCCACCTGGCAGCTGCTCTTTCCTTTGGTGTAAGTGTTCATCACAGGGCTTACAGACATCTCCAGAGACTTCTGAATATTCTCCCTTTTGTATCCAGAATAGTGTTCTTTCTTCAAGATCAAATGGGAAAACGATTCTGTTTTACATCCTGGTGTGTGTATAGAATTCGAGAATTAGAAGGAATGACGTTAGGTAATTATCCAACTTCTCTCATCTTACTGAAGAATAAAATGAACTATTCCAGTTAAACAGCAAGTGAGAAAGGTTAGGGCTCATACAGAGATCTTCTGTCTCCTGGTATATACTCTATGCATTTCGCCATATGCCAAATTCTCCCTGGGAACATAATATTTTGCGCCTGATTTTTTTTTCATTTAAAACCTATACTCCACCTTCCTTTTAGTTTGCCTGCCCTGCAGAATTCATCAAGTTCTGGCAGCTGGGCCGCTTACTTTCAGAATTCAAGGACTTTTTGCTGAACTACAAGGAAAATTGCTTATTTTGTCTTATTCCTTCATTTCCTCACATAAAATTCTAGGTCAGACCACTAGCTAGTACCAGATCTGGGACTAGAATCCACGTCTTGTGGCATTCAATCTAGTGACTGATTGGCCATACCAGGATGCCTTACCAATAACCTAACCCTCTGTGTGATTCATGTTTCTTGGTTAAATTGGCAGTGTTTCTCTAAGCATGACCCATTGGCAGAAGGTACAGCCCTAATTAGGCAGAATCTTAGACTCAGGGGTTCTTGGAATCCCTTACTCTTAAGAGTTCTCTTTACTGGCAGCTTCAGGAAGGACCCATGAAAAGGGACCTTTGACTAGGTGCCCAGAGAAATAAATGCATTTTAATAAAATCTCATGTTTAGATAATCATTTAAGGTTTACAAAGCTCTTTTGCTTTTAATCATATTCCCATTTAATTAAATACTTGTCTATTTAAGTTGACTTTACAACAATCTTGTAAAGTGGTAGGTAGAACAAAACATTGAGTTCATTTTATAATGGAGAGAACTGAGGCTCAGAGAGGCTAGATAAAGATTGACTTAAAGTCAAACCTGGCCAACTAAGTGACCCAACTCTTCCAAACTGAGGCTTTTTTGGCATGACACATTTTATTTTTTTAATGAGCTTTGGATCCTGGTATTTACTGAGGACTGAAATGATCCCACTTTCCCATGCTTGTTGATTTTAATAGCCAGGAACCTTAGCTGCATGGAAGGATATGACTTTATGATCTGATTGGGCTATGTGGAGAACATATGACCCATGTGTGTGACTCCTGTTCAACAGGCCTCCTAAGAGATCTGGAGCAGATAGAGGAAACGAGAGCTGAAATTTCCTTTTCCTGGGCTGCCTTGCTTGCTAATCAAATAGCCCCTAGCTCCAATCCAAAGGACCTGAGCAGGTAGAGAACCCCTCATTAGTTTGAGATTCATCAACCTAGAGATCTTTAATCACGGGTCAGTTTCTTGTTGGGTAGTCATGCCAAAGGGAATTGGGTATATTTGGTTAGGAATTCATTTCCTGTAACCCTTGAAAACTCATTTTGCTTAGAAATATAGTTTTGGAGATCACTTTCACTGGATAGGAATCTGAGGTCTTTGCTGAAAAACACTTTGGGCCTTTTTCTTTTCCTATCTTCCCTGAATTGAATCTTCCGGATCACTTGATGGGGAGAGAATAGGGGAGAATTGTGTCACAAGTGGACAGAGAGCTAGACTCAGAGTCAGGAAGACTTGAATTCAAATCCTTCCTTAGATTCTTTCTTGTTAAATTTGTTTATTATTCTAACCACATACAAAAATAGTTCCCAACATTCACCTTTTTATAAGATTTTGAGTTCTACATTTTCTTGCTCCCTTTTCTTCCTCCTCCCCTTGACAACAAGCAATGTAATATTGATTATACATGTATAATAAGTGTTAAACATATTATAAGTTATGTTGTGAAAGATCAATCAGAACAAAAGGGAATAAAAAACCCTGAGAGGGTTTAAAAAAAGCATAAAGCACTTTTGAAAAATGGAAAATAATATGCTTTGGTCTACATTCAGATTCCATAGTTCTTTCTCTGGATGTAGATGGTATTTTCCATTACAAGTCTTCTGAAATTGTCTTTGATAATTGTACTGCTGAGGAGAGAGGTAAGTTCATCCTGTCTGATCATCACACAAGGTTACTGTTAATGCGTACAATGTTCTTTCGGTTATACTCACTTTACTCGCCCTCAGTTCATGTAAGTCTTTCCAGGCTTTTCTGAAATCCGTTCAGTTTCCTCAGATTCTTAACTAACTGTGTGACCCCGAGCATATTATTCACTTCTTTTTTCTCAGTATCCTCATGTAAAATGAGGATAATAATAATAATAATAATACCTACCTCATAGGGACGTTATGCGGATCAAATGAAATAACATTTGAAGCCCTTTGCAAACTTTAAATGCTATTTATGTGGCTCCAAATAGCCTGGTCCCCAAAGACTCCAATGCCCAGAATCAATGCCCTCTTTCCTTTAGTGCCATTCAAATTTGGCCTTTACAATTCATCAAAAGGGATAGATGAGAGTTGATCAGTTTGATTTTGTGCAGAAAATGCAAGAAGGAGGAAAATCTATTTCTGTTTTGGCAGATTTGGGGTCAACCAGGGTAAAAGGTATATGTTGGTTATTTGTATGTGACATCTCCCCCGCACTAGATTGTAAGTCCCGTAGAGGGCAGGGTTTGTGTCTTCTCTCAATTGTGTATCTCCATCATCTAAAAAAGTGCTTTGCACGCAGTAGGTGCCTAATAAACCTTTGTTGAATGGAATTTAATTGTGTTGAAATCTTTCCAAATCCTAGCTGCCCAGACTGAGGCCTCTGTATTTTTCCGTTCTTGACTGGGCTGGGCTAGGCTGGAAGAGGATGGGAAGGGCACTGCTAGATGCATGCATCCTCTTATGTGGCTAACTGGGAACAAGTGCCCAGGCTTTGGTGTTTTGACTCTCTTCTCTGAGGGTGTATGAAGAGGTTCTTAGCAGGGCTACTAGAGAAAGCCAGAGAGGTAGGGAGCTGGCAAATAGGACTGGATTGGGAGAAAAAGGCCACCCAACTAGGGGAAGAGTCATTATTGGCAAAACTATCTGTGACAATGGAATGAGCCAAGGAATGAGCAAGATCAAAGTACAACAGGGAGCCTGGGGGTGCCACTGTTGTTAGAGGCTGGCTCTGCAGTTGGAGGACTTGGCTTCCAGTGTGATCTTTCATGACCCTCCCTGGGTGACCTCGATCTCCTTGAGCCTGTTTCCTCATTTGTAAAATGAGAGGCTTGGAATAGATGGGCTCTTGGGGTCTCTTCCATCTCTGGGTCTATGATCTTATGAAATCTGGAGAGGCAAGGAAGTTGAAATGAATGGTTGGAATGAATAAAAAGAAATTTGTTTGGGGAACTGATGCAGCCAAGGAGAGAAATGATGAGACAATCAAAAAGAAAAAAAAACTCCTTTAGTTCTTTGAAAATAACAAAGAAGAGTATAGTGGATAGAGCATCAGGCCTGGAGTCAGGAGGACCTGAGTTCAAATCTGGTTAGAAATTGACCCTAGGCAAGTCATTGAACCCCAATTGCCTTGCAAAACCAAAAAACCCAACAAAAACTAAGAGAGGATCTGTCAGGAAATGAAGTCTTAGCAATCTATAGGGAGAAAGGAATGGGGAGAAGAATGAGGGAGAATTGCTCCATGTGGAGTCATTCATGAAGAGGGGTCCAGTCCTTGGAAAGGACAGGATAATCTCTGATTTGTCCCCAACTATCTATATGACCTTGTCCAAATTACTCTTTCTTTATATTTCTAAAGTTCTTCAGTAAAATGGGAACAGTAATCTTTGCCTTACTTTCCTCAAGACATAGTTGTGGTGATCATATGAAATCATAGATATGAAGGTGACTTGTTAAAATGAACAGTGCTATTCTATGAAGATAAGAGGGTGATGATAGTAATATTTTTAGTGTGCTTAGTGGTCAGAGTCAGATTCCCAGTTCTGATACTCATCCCCTTTTCTCCTTGCATGCAGGTGGAGCGTATAAGGTGATAACTTCTATAGGAAAGCAATGTGATACAGTGGATGGTGTTCTGGATCTGGGAGACAAGAGTCTTGGGTTCAGATCCCCATGCTATCACTTACATGCTGTGTGATCTTGGACGTGTCACTTAATAAGTAACCTTATTAAAGGTCCATCTATAAAATGGAGGTAAAAAAATTCTTGTATCTCTTTATTTCAAAGGGTGGTTATGAGGAAAACTAAATCCTAAAGAGTTATATGAATGAATGAAATAAAGTAATTAATTACTTTTGTACTTAGCTCTGGAGACAGGAAATACAAGTGAAGAGAGCCCTTGTCCTTAGCTTACACCTGAATAAGGAGACACTTTCAGGGTAGTAGAGGCTAGAGAGAGGGGTATTTTGCTTTGGAAAGTTACAAACCAAAGTTCCCAGTAGTAATGGCAGTGTTGCTTTGGTTCTGGTTCCATAATTGGAAAGTAGTTGGGGGGTTGAAGAAGAGCATATCTTCTCTGGTTGTTGGGTATAGGTGTTGAGTAAAGCAAGCATGCCTGGGACTTGCCTCGTATAGGGTAGGGCTCCATGAGGCACTCCCAAGTCAGGACTGTGGCACTTAATGGTGAATTCCAGGTAAGTCTAATGAAAAAATTAAGAGCAATAAAAACCAAGGCAGGGCAGAAGTGGCTTGTATTAGGAGTGGTAATATAGTAACTTTGAAAAGGTATTCTAAGAAAAATGGTGAGTCCTTGGCCAAATCACGCTAGGGCTGGTGCCAATAGGTGGAGAGTCTTCTTTCACCTTGAATGACTGGTCATATGCCTTCTCAGGTCCAAGTTCCCTAAGGATTTGAAAGGTGATGTGAACATTTCTTAAAGTTATTGAATTCTTCCTGTTTAGGAACTATTCCAAGCCCAGTCATTAGCTATTGTCAATTAGAGAATGCATTGAACAGAGTTTCAGGAGATCTGAGATGAAGGGTAACTCCCCAGAGAACCTCCTCTTCCCTCCCCTTTTCTTCTCTTAAGAAATCTATATAGGATTTAGTTAAATAGGGAGAAAGAGAGATTAGGAGGGGGATGGTATCTACAGAGGTGGGAGGATAAGAATGAATGTGTGGACAGATGGAGTTGTTTAGGGTAGTAATGGAAAATAAGTTTGGAGATACAGAGAAGGGATTATGGATGACCTCAAGTATCAACCTACAGAGTTTGGACTTTATCTAGGAAGCACTGGGGAGCCCCTGAAAATTTTTGAGCAAGACTGTAATGTTTTAGAAAGATGAATTAGGAGACAGTTTATAATTTGAGTTGGAGGAATAAGAGAGTTATATGGGAAGGAAGATTTTAGTCTCAATATAAGAAAACTTCTTAACATTTAGAACCATCCAAAAAAGAAATGAGCTACTTTGGGAGATATTGATTTTCTTATTACTGGAATTAAGATGGAGTGTGGAGGACCACTGGTAGAAAATGGGGAAGAGATTAGACCAGATAACATCTAAGGTCACTTGAAACTCTAAAACTTTAGTTTTATGAAGGGAGGGAGACCAGTTAGGAACTGATGCAATAGGTGACAACCTAAATCAGGTGCTCAGTGGGAAAGGAAGGAATAAAAGCAGGTGATATCCTTACCATTTCATTTGTTAATTCATTCACCAGTGCAGAGAGCAATGGATCTGGAGTCAGGAAGACCTGAGTTAAAATATGGCTTCAGACACTTCCTAACTGTGCCTGGACAAATCAACTCTTTTTACATCATTTTCCTCATCTGTACAATGAGCTGGAAAAGAAAATGGAAAACCACTCCATTATCTTTGCCATTAGGATTTACATCTCAAAAGATGTCACATAGTCAAACAGGACCAAACAACAGAATCCTCAAGGTTCTTAAAGTCTCACTAACACAAGAAACAATAAAAGTCAATTCAATTCAATATTATTAAGCAACTACTATTTACAAAATGCTGGTAAATACAAAAATTAAATAAGACCCAGACAGGTCCTTAAATAATTCTAATAGTACAAGTTAGAACAACAAAAAAAGAAGTAAGTCTGGGCATGGTGTACAGGTGAGGCTGAATTATCATCAGTCCTTCTCTTGACTATCCTTCTCTACACTATTTAGCCTGAGGGCAAAGGGAAGGGTCAATGATAATATGAAGCCAGCGTGTGCCCATGTAGCATCCTGCACATCTTTATTTCAACTAAATCCTGGACTTTCACACCTGGACTTTCTGATGACATCTCAAACTACAGACTTGCCCTATAAACCTGCCGCTCATCTCAAGTTGCCTTTTTTAAAATTGTCACCATTATTTTCCCAGTTATTCATCCTTGAAAGTCATTTTTCACTTCTTCCTACTTATCTCATCAGTTACCAATTCCCATAAATTTTATGTTTACAATATTTCTCATATGCATCCTCCCCTTTTCAATCACAAAGTCATCATATCATCATGGTCCAAGATCTCATTATCTCTTAAGATTATTATAATAGACTTCTAGCAAGGCTCCCGTTTGCCAGTTTCTTTCCCACTTCAATCTATCCTTTACAGAGATGCCAAAATAGTCTTCTCAATACAAATATTTTCCCAGAAACTTGTTGCCTGTCTATTACTTACAAAGTAAAAATTCGAATGTCTTATTCTGTCATTTAAGGCCTTCAGTCTTCCTGTGGTAAGAGGACAAGCACCGTTCCATTTCACCAACCTCCTACTGCTTAGGTGAGGGGAGAGAGTGCCATTCCTCCAGTTTCTACCTTGGTGTCCTGCCTTGGGAGAAACCCCATTCCTTCTGCTTCAAGTACTTCTTCCTTCACTAAACTGTCCAAGGCTTGAAAAGGCTCCAAACTACAGTTCAAATCTCTTTGAGAGAGCAGCTTCAGTAGAATGAGAGAAGTGGAGACATTGTTCCTAGTTGTTCTTCTGAAGGAGTTTAGCCAGAAAAGGCAGAAGAGATATGAGATGATAGTTATAGGGGATGAAAACAATTGTGATGGTTTTCCCCCTTTTATATTATTTTATTTGATTATCTCATCAGCTCCTTTGGATTCAGTTATTTTCCCTATGCTGACAATTGTCAAATCTATTTATCTTGTTCGAACCACTCTGCTGACCACCAGTCTCACATATCCAACTACATTTCAGACATCTCAAATTGGATGTCCAGTAGACACCTTAAACTTATAACCTTTTCCCCCAAATTTGCCCCTTTTCCAAACTTTTCTGTTACTGTCAAAGGCACCATCATCTAACTAGTTGCTTATACTCAAAATCCAAGGTGTCATTCTTGACTCTTCACTATCTGTCACTTCCGTCTCCCTCACCTCATATCCAATCTGTGGCCAAGGTCTGTAGCATCTCTCACATCTGTCCCTTCTTCTCAGATATTGTCACGACTCTGATGCAAACTCTCATTACCTCACTTCATAACCTGACTCCCCTCTACCTTTCTAGTCTTCATGTATTATTCTCCTACCCCTTACCTCCATATTCTGTGATCCAGTGTCTCTGACTTCCTTGCTCTTCCTAAAATAAGACACTCCATCCTTTTTTTTTTTTTAGATTTTTCAAGGCAATGGGGTTAAGTGGCTTGCCCAAGGCCACATGGCTAGGTAATTATTAAGTGTCTGAGGTTGGATTTGAACCCAGGTACTCTTGACTCCAAGGCTGGTGCTCTATCCACTGCACCACCTAGCCACCCCATACTCCATCTCTTTACTCCCAGCATTTCCTCTGGCTATTTCCTATGTCTAAAATGTTCTTCCTCTTCATCTCTGCTTTCTGACTTCTTTCCATTCCCACTTAAAATCTCACCTTCTCTCCATTCCTGTACTTCTGATTTTTTAAATTGTAAATTTTATTTTTTTTTCACATTACTACAATTATCATGTTGTAAAAGTAAGCATAATCCCCTCCCCCATAAGAAAGAGAAACCCCAAGAAAAATAAAATGAGAGAAAAAAAGTGTGCTTCAGTCTGTCTTCAGATACCATCAGCTCTTTCTTAATCATAAGTCCACCAGAGAAATTGCTTCAATATTTTTTCCCATAATTACTATTACTAGCTGTATTTCCCTCCATCCTATTCCCTACCCCCATTTATTCTATTTTCTCTCTCTCCTTTTCCCTGTCCCTCCTCAAAAGTGTGTTGTATCTGACTGTCTTCTCTCATGAGCTTCCCTTTCTTCTATCACCTACAGTCCCTCTCCCTTCCTCCTGTCCCCTTTCTCCCATCCCTTTCCTTTCCCATATTTCTCTAGGGTAAGATAAATTTCTATACCCAACTGAAAGTGTATGTCATTTCTTCTCTGAGCCACTTCCAATGAGAGTAAAGGCTGTCTTGGTACCCTTACCTTCCCCCCTTCCACTCCATGGCAAAAGTTTTTTATTGTCTCTTTTATGTGAAATAACTAACCCATTCCATCTCTCCTTTCCCTCTCTCCCAGTACATTCCTTTCTCATCTATTAACTCCATCTTTTTAATGTATTATACCCCCCCCGTGCCTTGTCTATATGTGCTCCTTCTAACTACCCTAATAAATGAGAAGGTTCATATGAGTTATCCATATCATCTTCCCCTGCAGAAATGCACACAGTTCAACATCATTAAATCCCTCATAATTTGCCCTTCCTATCCTTCCTCTCTGTACTTCACCTGAGTCCTATACTTGAAAATCAAACTTTATGTTCAACTTTGGTCATTTGAAAGGAAAGTTTGAAAGTCCCCTGTTTCATTGAATGTCCATATTTTCCCCTGAAAGAGTATATTTAGTTTTTTAAATTTATTTTTATTAAAGATATTGAGTTTTACAATTTTCTCCCCAATCTTACTTCCCTTCCCCCACCCCCATGGAAAGCAATCTGTCAGTCTTTACTTTGTTTCCATGTTGTACATTGATCCAAATTGAGTGTAATGAGAGAGAAATCATATCCTTAAGGAAGAGACAAGAAGTCTAAGAGGTAACAAGATCAGACAATATCTGTTTTTTTCTAAATTAAAGGGAATAGTCCTTGAACTTTGTTCAAACTCCATGGCTCTTTATCTGGATACAGATGGCACTCTCCTTTGCAGACAGCCCAAAATTGTCCCTGATTGTTGCACTGCTGGAATGAGTGAGTGCTTCAAGGTTGATCATCACCCTCATGTTGCTGTTAGGGTGTACAGTGTTTTTTTGGTTCTGCTCATCTCATTCAGCATCAGTTCATGCAAATCCCTCCAGGATTCCCTGAAATCCCGTCTCTCCTGGTTTCTAATAGGACAATAGTGGAGTATATTTAGTTTTGCTGGGTAGTTATTCTTGATTACATTCCAATCTCTTTTGCCTTCTGGAATATCATATTCCAAGCCCAACAGCTCTTAATATAGACACTTAATATAGATCCTGCATTATCCTGATTGTAGCTTCAAGATATTTGAATTGTTTCTTTCTAACTACTTGTAATATTTTCTCCTTGACTTCTTGTATCACTGAACATTATGGCTCTCATTGAACAGTTGCCAACACTACTGTTTGATCTTTTCCCCATAGCTCATTCCTTTGCTAGTGTTCAAAGTTCCACCTCATCTCAAGCCAGTGGTGCTTATCCAAATTCCTAGAGATTCATCACTCTTAGGTCCTGACCCATTTGGAATGAATATTCTGGAGCCACTGGCTTCCTTGACTGCATTTCAATTTAAATAGAAAATGAGGACGAAAAAGGGAGAAATGATGAATAAGATGGTTTTCCTTCTTCTCTTGGAGTACCCTTAAAAAACCTTTCATCCATAGGGTCCACACCTCTTGCCCTCATATACCAAAGGACTGTTAGGGTGTTGTAGGTACAGAAAGTTGAGTCATGGAATGGATGCTGTAGTAGATACTTCTTATAGCTTCAAGTGATTCTCTAACTTCAATTACATATAGGATTATGGTGAGATGGTATAATTTCTCTCTTCTCTCCCATAGTACATAGGCAACAAATCTGCTTGCAACAGATCTCAGAGCTTGTGGGAACACTCTTGTATTTTCTCCAATTTTTATTCCTTCCTCCCTCTTTTTCTATGGAACAATTGGTTCAGATTATTCAAATTATATTGGGACTCTTGAAGAAAGATTCCAAAAGAAGATTAGTGGCAAGGGAATGTGAAGACAGAGGTAGCTATTCCCAGTTGTATCAAGGGAAAAGGTAATTTGTAATCCTTATTACATGTCAGAAAAAGGACATGTTTTCTTTTAAACTGAGATATTAGTTTCAAGTCCCAGTCGTATAATCAAATAGAAAAGGTTTAGTTAGCAGCTGAAATTATGGAGTCTTTTAATGAAACCTGGGGAAGTTTTAGGAGACATTGTGTGAATGCAATAGTGGAAATTGTGTTGGTAAATGAGATCTAAGTGGAAGGTCTAGAAAAAGTGCAATAAACAGAAACTTAAGGATGAAACTCTCATTTAGGGTAAACATAATGCCAGCAAAGGAGATAGGATACAATGACTGAATGATAGACCACTGGGCTGAACTTTCAAGGATTCAAGGCTCTGATGTTCCTTTCATTCACAAGTTATGTTTTGACAGGAAAGCATAGATCTCATTATCTTCTAAGGGAGCTCTGCCCTGAATACATTAAAATAGGAAAGTTGAGAAAGAATGTAAGCTCACTGAGAACAAGGATTGTTTTATTTTTTCTTTGTATTTCCAATGCTGGCACATAATAAAAGCCCTACTCTTGCTAACTGGCTTAATGAATAATTTTTGATTGATCAAAGGGTTGATTGATTGGAGAATTAATTGCATAAACTTACTCTTTTTCTCCACAGAGAAATTCTGCCGTGGAATGGATCAAACATCATTCATTTCAGGAATTCTACATTCATCTAGTTGTGTGCTTTACCTAGGGAATGGGGGGGGTAGATTATTAACTTGGGTCAACTAGCATGTTTCCAATTGTACTGAAACTTTTTTAAGGAAAGGGCTTTCTTTTTTTGTAGTTCCAAATTTTGTACTCCGGGAAGGAAGGAAATGTCCAATAAATGCCTGTTGGTGGATTGAACCACATCCCCTTTCCAAGGACTTTTATGATATCTGAATTTGAATTTAAAGGGCTTTCTTCGATTGGGGGGGGATGGTGGTCTAAATTTTGAACCAGGTAGAAGGTATGACCTGAGCCAGCCCAGGCTGGGAATGTCACCTCTGAGAAGTCAAACTCACCTGTGTGTTTCTAGAGATAGACCACTAGATGGTGGAAATGAGCTACAATACAATCTTGCTTCGCTTTAACCCAACTAGCAACTGGAGGGTTTGAAAGCTTTCCAGCTTCATAGTGGGATTTGTGACTTCTTCCTTGCAATAGTCATGATAATAGTTGACATTTACATAGTATTTAAGGGTTTGCAAAGTGCTTTGCATCTCTCATCTTCTTTGATCCTCCCAACTGCACTGGTAAGGAAGCAGGTACGGCTCAATAAATTCATCAAACTTTGAGCTTTTATTAAGCACCTACTGTTTGTGGGTGGAGCAAAAATAACGGACCAACTCCCATATAATAGGATCTTGCATGCTAAGAGAAGAGGCTGTAAGTGTGTTCATATATGTATACATACAGAACATATATAAATGTAAATATATATTCACATGTATACATATATGCTATTTATGTGTGTACAATTATCCCTTCCTTACGAGGGTTAGGCTATGATCTGGAAAATCTGTGTAAAGTTTTTTGAATTATTAAAAGATAAAAGATAAAATATATTGATATTGTAAAATACTATACATATAATTTATGCATTTTGGAATTACTGGGCAGCCAGGGGGTGCACTGGCCTTGGAGGACCAGAGTTCTAATCTAACCTCAGGTACTTGTCACTTACTAGCTGTGTGACTTTAGGCAAGTCACTGAACCTTGACTGCCTTGCCTCCAGGGTCATCTTCAGTCATCCCTATCCATATCTGGCCACTAGACCCAGATGGTACTGGAGGAGAAAAGTGAGGCTGGCGACTTAACATAGCACCCTTCATTCAAATCCAATTCAAGTGTTTTTTCATAACGTCATCTCCCTGATGTTATGGTCTTCCTTAAGAACGAAGGACAATCATCAGTTTTTATGTGTTATCTACTGGCCTTCAAGGGTCATATGCAGCTCCTGCAAAATTTGCCAAAGATTCCCATTTAATTTCTTATGCTGACATGTGATATATCAAAACCCACAGTGGAGAAAGTCTCACTATGGAAAGGATGACTGCTTATTTATATATCCATCTATTTATCATCTGTCTATCCATCTATCTAACTATCTATCTATCTATCTATCTATCTATCTATCTATCTATCTATCATCCATCTGTCCATCCGTCCATCCATCCATCCATTCATCCATCTATATCCATCTATCTTTTTATCTGTATGTATTCATAAACATATGTTTTCATGTATACAAATTTAAACATAAAGAACACAATGCAGCAACTATCAGGTTTATCTTGTGAGCAGACACTATGCTAGGTTCTGATATTAAAAAATAAAATGGCTTCTTACAACGTACTTGAGATGAGGAATACTATACAGTGAAGAATGTAATAGAGACAAAGGTTGAATCTGGAAGGAAAAAAGACTCTAGGAAAATTGGGGGAGGGAGAAATCTCTTTTAGTGTAGGGAAAAGAGTGCAAGATGAAGTTAAGGAACAATGAATAGTCAGACTTGGTTGAAATCCAGAGTGTATGAAGGGAAGTGAAATGAATTTGGAAGGTGGTTGGGAACCAGATTGTAGAAGACATTAAATGTCAGGAGAGGGAATTTGTGTTTTATCATCTAGGATAGAATGAGAATGAAGTATCCACTGAAGGTTTTTGATCAGGACGTTGTCTTTGACAATCATTCCTGAGTTGCTTCTGCTTCTCTGATTGGAGGACTGGTGGGGGGCAGAGAGCAAAAATTTCCTCTTTCACCTCTCTTTATGAAGGACTTATGATCCCAACCCATCTCTACATTTGCTACTAGTTGCTCTGTCAGGTTTACACTCCATCTTTGTCATCACTCTCTGCCCATATCCCTCCCACCTTCTTAGGGTCTTTTGTCTATCGTCTACCCCTTTGTAAACTCTTTGAGGACAGGTACTGTCTTTCTTTTTTTTTTAATTCATTGATAGAAATAAGTGAGTCTGGGGAGGGGGACGGAAAGGTATTGGGTGAAAGGGAGGGGATTTACATTCATTGAAAATATTCCCATTTCACAGGTGAGAAAACTGAGATCTAGAGAGATGAAATGCCTTTGAGTATGGATATAGAGCTAGCTAGTAAATGATAGCTCTAAGATCTAAACCCAAGTCTCCTGCCTCAGTTCAATCTTCTTTCCTCTAGCTAGGAGGCACAGTCAGTCAGCTTCCAATATCCAACACCATAGTCAAAATTCCCTCCAGCCTTTATATTCTATGATTCAAGAAGTCTTCCACTTGATTATATATTTATCTCATGTAGCTTTTTTGTGTGTGTATATTTCTCCATTATTTTTTCATATCACACAATGGAACTTTCAGCTCCCCAGATCCTCATTAAAGTCCCAGAGTTGCTGATTAGTGACCTCCTTAAATACAACTTCCATCAAGCTGACTGCTCCAGCCTTGCTTCACACTACCACCCCATCTCAACCTTCTTGCCTATAGCCTCACCATTATCCATGTATGCTTTTTCTCTTCCCCCCAGCTCCTTCCAGTTCTTGAACTATTATTAAATCAATATTGTCATGGATCCTGGAAATATCACCGACTATCCTCCATCCTTTCCCAGCCAAAATATCCATTCCTATCTACATATGCCATGTATATGTTGTATCCTCCCTTACCTTCTTGTGAGCAGGGACTGTCTTAGCTTTTGTTTTTGTATATTAGTATAGTACATAGCAAAAGCTTAATTTCATTCATTCATTCATTTGCTTAATTCTCCTTGTTCCCCAGTTCAGTCACAAGAACTGTACCATCCTCTCTTTCCTCATGGTACCCATCACTGTGAACCTATTGAATTAATTGAATTGAGGCATTTAGGTTGGGCAAAAGAATACTGGAACTGGAGGGAGGAAAGGTTTTTTTTTTCCCCTGAATGAAAATCCTGCCTCTGACCCTTACTAGCTTTTGTGACCCTAGGTGAGTCACTTCACCTTTGTCTGCCTCAATTTTCTCATCTGAAAATTAATAGCACCTACTTCATAAGGTTGTTGTGAGTATCAAGTGAGATAATATGTGTGAAGTGTTAGGCACATTGTCTGCCACAGTAGTTGACTGTCCTTTATTTATTTATTTGTTTGTTTGTTTCTTTGGTTCTGTTTACTTCATTCTATCAATTCATAACACATCTATCGATGTTTTTCTGAATTTCTCATATCTGTCATTTCTTTTTAAAAATATTTTATTTATTTGTTTTTCCAAACTGAATGCAATGGTAGTTTTTAACCAATTATTTTTTTGCAAGGTTTTGAGTTTTACATTTTTCTCCTTCCTTCCTTTCCCTTCCCACTCCCCTTGACAGAAAGCAATCTATATTGGCTCTACATTTATAACTATGCTAACCATAGATCCATATTAATCATGTTGTGAGACAAGAATCAGATTTAAATGGAAGAACAAAAACATTAGAGAGAAAAAAAATTCAAAAAATTCAAAAAAAATTTTTTGAAGAGGACCAATCATACCATGGAGCAATGTCTTGACTTACCTGTGAATTGGATCCAAAGTGAGGCAGAGTTGCATAAAGAGTACATCTAAACTTTCTCTTCTAGAATCACTAAAGTCCAGTGTCAGGACAAAAATCAAGGCAACTGTTGATGACCCAGGATTCAGTGGATGCCCTTAGTGTTTTCAATGCCTGACCAAGCTCTAAGTACTTCATAATGCCTGCTATTAACCACCTTCATCCACCCATTTCCCTAAATGGGTAGACACTCCCATAATTCACCTACAGGTTTGAGGCCAGTTACCCTCAACCTGGTTTAGCCCATCTGCTGAGATGGTTTTTCATGGCCTCTGTGGCAGTTATCTCTTCTTGGAGCTACAGGTGAGAGCTGAGTGTCTTGCAGACCCCAAAGTCCTGAAAAACACTGATGACAGAGGTACTAATTCCCCATGAACACCCAGTACTCCCTAGAACATTGTAGGTGTTTATTTCCTTCCTTCTTTGAATAGGATGTAAACTCTTCCAGGAGAAATGAGTGGGCTTACTGCTGGTTGAGGAAAACACTTGTTATAGAATGGTATTGCTGTGTACAAGTATGGGATAAAGTGGGTGGCAGAACAGGAAGAAATGTGCAGAGGAGTCTGGAAGCTTCCAGAGGGAAGCTTCTCAGCTTGGGCTTAGACTTCCTTTCCTTTCTATGGAGCATACCTAAGATACAGGTCTTGAATCATTAAGGAAAGTCAGGTTTAGCCTTCTGATAGTTGATAGGATCTGAAATTGGACCAGCATTCATCATACAAATTCTGATTATTGCTTTTGCTTCTCTTTTTAGGATCAGCCAAAGGAGAAAGCTGAAGAGATGATGGAAGTTTCTCCAGTGGACCACTCACTCTGGTACAGCCACTGGAAGAAAACTCTTTGCTAAGTTCTAGTTCTGATCTTCAATAGTCTACGAGTCTGGGTCGGGACAGAGGACCCAGGTTTGAATCTCGCTCTTCCATTCACTACCTTGGCTAAGTCTGTAGATTCTTTGGGTCTCAGTTTCTTTAACTGTCAAACAGATGTCCCTTCCAACTCTAAACCCATGATCCTAAGAAGGAATATAGTGACTGTTAAGGAGCACTGGGCTTTTGTCTTTCTACATCACCTCCATACCCCCTTTATACTTACTGTACATTTTAACCTATCATATTATCAATTCAAGCACTGCCTGAAAGTTTATTTTGAAAAAACAATGAATAAATGAGTCTTTTATGAAGGCATTTTTCAAGGGGTAGAGGGAAAGGTTATTTCAGAAGAGCATTTTTTCCCTGAGATAGTTTTAATCAGCCTTGAAAGTGCCATTTTTATGTTGGTGATTTATTATTGGAAGGGCTAAGATCACTCATTCAGCACCATGCTGTCCTGATTATCATTCTCCAGAGGCGATGCAGAATAGTGGCGTGATTTGGAGTTGGTGTGGGCCAGTCCTGGCTCTTGATGCTCATTGGCTAGTTGATTCTGGGCAAGTCACTTGACCTCCTTCTTTTCTCATCCTTAAAGTGAATAAAGTCAGAGATGTCAGAAATGAACACTGCCTATCTTGCCTGATTGTTATGAGAAAAGTGCTCTGTAAACTTCAAATACTATATCAATATGATTAGTTGGTTATTATTGAGTTGGAAATATCGATATTTTTCTGCAATCTTTTTTTGCAAGGTTTCAAATTTCACATTTTTATCCCTTCCCCCCCAACAGAAAGAAACCTAATATAGGTTATACATGTATAACCATGCTAACATAGATCAAAAATATGTTATTATTAAAAACCAGGAAGCTCTAGATTCAAGTGCACTGTATGTATAATTATGGATAGTTAATTTATTCTCCTAGGTAATTATGTAAGATTTTAAATTATACATTTACAATGAATATCAGTAGAGTTCCAAAATTGAGAGTTATCCACACTTATCCCCTTATTCCTCTGTCTCCTCCCTCCTTTCTCTCTTTCTTTTCATCCCTCCCTCCCTCCCATGTACTCAAGAGTATTTGAGTATCAGAGTGAGAATGACTTTTACCTTAATAGTTTTTTCAATAGGAATTCCCTGTATCAATGAAATCACAGATCTGATCACCTCCTCCCAGGAGAAATAGATTAAGATTCCCAGTGGGTTGGTTATCAAACTTTTAGTAGAATGTTGAACTACTTGTGAACTAATCTAACCATTCTGGAGAACAATTTGGAATTATATCCAAAGGGCAATTAAACTGTTTATACCCTTTGATTCAAAAATAGCACTATTAAGTCTGTATCCCAAAGAGATCATTGAAAAAAGGAAAAATAAAACCTACATGTAAAAAATATTTGTAGGGGCTGTTTGGAAAATAACCTACATGTAAAAAATATTTGTAGCAGCTGTTTTTGTGGTGAAAAAGAATTGAAAATTGAGAGAATGACCATCAGTTGGAGGATGACTGAAGAAGTTGTGATATATGAATGAAATGGAATACTATTGTGTCATGAGAAATAATTTCAGATTCCAGAAAATCTGAAAAGAGAAGTGAGCAGGACTAGAAGAACATTGAAGAATAACATTGTGCAATGATCAACTATAATGGACTCAACTCTCTTCAGCAATACAATGATCCAAGACATTTTTAAAAGATTCATGATAGACAGTACTATACATATCCAGAGAAAGAACTATGGAGTCTGAATGCACATTGAAGCATGATATTTTCACTTTTTATTAGCTTTTCCTTTTGTTTTGTTTCTTCTTCTTTTACAACATGACTAATATTGTGACTAATAGAAATATGATTAATATGATTATGGATGTATAGTCTATATAGCATTATTTACCATCCTGGGGAGAGGGGAGGAGAGGGAGGGGGAAATATTTGGAACTCAAAAATCTGTCAAAATGAATTTTGAAAATTTTATTTCTATGGAATTGGAACGAATGCAATACTATTTAGGGAAAAATGTTGAACTCTTAGTAGATTGCTAGGTCTCAGTTTCTTTAACTGTCAAACAGATGTCCCTTCCAACTCTAAACCCATGATCCTAAGAAGGAATATAGTGACTGTTAAGGAGCACTGGGCTTTTGTCTTTCTACATCACCTCCATACCCCCTTTATACTTACTGTACATTTTAACCTATCATATTATCAATTCAAGCACTGCCTGAAAGTTTATTTTGAAAAAACAATGAATAAATGAGTCTTTTATGAAGGCATTTTTCAAGGGGTAGAGGGAAAGGTTAGTAGAAGCAATTTAGGATACAGACTCTCCCTTTTGCATTTGTAATTCCATTATCTATTTTAGTTCATGATTGTTGATTGACTGACTGTCACGGTCAGTTTACACAAGAGAGGCAGATATAGCTTAATTGTGACATTGAGGGAATGTCTTCATCAATATATCCTAGATCCATTTGATTAGTTTGACACATAGCAAAGAGTTCCAAATTCACCTACTTTGTTTTTGCCTTAGGCTCTTGCCATTGGGAAACTGATGCTTTGCTTGAGGGTTTTAGATCACTATTGTGTTAGCCACAGTGTTTATAAAACTTGTTGTTTTGAAGACTTTCCATTTGAAGAGCAGTTTTTAGGTATAATATTTTCACATTATGTCATATGTTTCTTTTGCCTACCTGGGATCATTACTTCCATTTGCTGATGAGGAACAAGGCCCAGAGTGCTTTTAGTGGTAGAAAAAAGACATGAAGTCAGGTCTTTTGACTTCTAGTCTGATGGTCTTAAAGTTGCACCACCTCTCCTCCCTCAGAGTAAGCAGAGAGGTCTCCAGGGGCTCGGAGAAGCCTAGTCTAGGGTTTTTTACCTTAATAACTCTCCTGTCTGTGCTAGAGAATCATTCACATCTCTGTCAGACGTGACCATATTTCTGATACCTGCTGGCCATTCTCACCTTGTGCCTTGGCGAGACACTGACTTGGTCTCTTGCTGTGTATATCTCAGGATAATAAAATAGTAATAATGAAACCCTTAATATTTAAAGCTTGAAGAGCAGCAGCTCTGCACCATAGTGAGCTAAAAATAAATCACTCTGGAGAAGTTCTTGATGGGCTCCTTTTCCTTTGCTTCCCTTGATAGCCCTGTGGGAGTCAGGGTGTTTGAACAGAATGATTAGGGAAGGGACTAAGGTTATATTGAAGTTGTCTTCCTTAGGTGGGTCTCAGCCCAAAGGGAAAATCTTTCTGATCAGTTTTCTGTAAAAAAAAAAGTGGAGGATGGCAGGTGACCCTGAGTTAATTGGTTGATCCCTCTATGGCCATTTCCATATACTGGCCCATTTGTCATCCACAACCCCACAGGACCATGTTACTTTTCTTTGCAAACATTTAGCTCAACCTGCTTCCTTTGGTATGACCCTGACTTCTAATGAGGAGTCACTTGAGGCAAAAAATAAATAAATAAGATTGTCCATTGACTATGGAAAGTGTAGAAGACTGGTGGCTGAGTTTTAGCTAAGGGAAAGAATTATTCAACTAATCCTTTTTCTTAGTTAAAACCCAACCACCAGAAACTATTCACTAATTTCTTTAGAAATGTAGGTCAGCCTTGACCTGGGAACCTCAAGCCCGAATTTGTTTGAGTTGGAGTGGGAGTAATCTTTCTCTTTAAAAACCATTACTGGTGTTTCATTTTTATCATTTCTGTTGTTCAATCATTCAGTCATATCTGATTCTTTGTGACCCCATGGACCAAAGCATGCCAGGTCCTTCTATCTTCCATTATTCCCTGAAGTGGAAGCTCCTGTTAATTGTTTCCATTACACTATCCATCTCACCTTCTACTGTCCTCTTATCCTTTTGCCTTCAATCTTTCCCAACATCAGGGGCTTTTCCAATGAGTCCCATCTTCTCATATCTATGGCCAAAACATTAAGATTCTGCTTCCAGTGACTTTCCAGTGAAAAACCTGAATTAATTTCTTTAATTTGATTTGATTTGTTCTCTTTGTTGTCCAAGGGACTCTCAAAAGTCTTCTCCAGCATTACAATTTGAAAGCATGGATTCTGCCACTCTCAGCTTTCCTGAGCTTCCACAGCTGCCTCCATCATTTCTATTTCTCAGCCAAATTCTGAAATCTTGTGACTAAAGATTGCAGATTTTGCAATTTTTCTGGTCCTGAAGCTGAATACATTCATTATGGACAAGATCAGAGATGGAGGGATCTTAGGGATCACTTATTCTCATATCCTTGATACAACTAAGGCACAGAAAAATTAAAAGACTTGACTATGGCAGTAAAGGCATAGTCAGTAATTGAACCCAGGTCTTCTGACACTTCATCTAGTTCATAATCCCTGCACGGCAGGATCAGGTAACTGAGTAGATAAGATATGCTTAAATAATCACAAAATAAGACATTGTGAGGGAGCTAGGCTGTGTGGTGGATAGAACACCGACCCTGGAGTCAGGAGGACCTGAGTTCAAATCTGTATTCAGATGTGTAACAGGTGTGTAATGGGAAGTACAGTGGTGGAGACTCAAGAGCAATATTATTAGGAAAAATATAGCTATACAAGCGTTTCCCTTAAACTAAATAATAAATAATATTCTTATCTTCCAAAAAGGACTGAATTACACATTATATTATTATTTTCTAATTTACAGATTCAAATACAGGCAATCAGAGGGGCCAGAAATTTTGACTGCCTACTAAGGGGAAATTAGGGAGGAGAGAAGCTTCACAAAAAAAGTTATTTGCATCTTGAAATCTCACTGGAGTGTTGAGTAGGAAATCGTCTTTTACCCTGACACAGTCTTCAAGGATTGACTGGGGATAGAATAAGAAGTAGTCTTCTCCTTGGAAGTCTCCATGTTTTTGGAATTAGAGATACTGTCTGCCTGATTCTACTTTTGCATCAGTCATATCTGGATTCAAATCTCAAAAGAGCAGAATTTCTGAATGCTAAAAGATCTTGTCCAGAAGTAGCTTCTCATTACCAAAAACCAAATATATAAAAAAAAATCTAGTCTTTGTAAGATTCCACCAAGGATATCAGTCTTCTTTTTTCTTCCTTCCTACCCTCCTACCCTCCTAACCCCCCCCCCCCCCCATAGTTCATTATATTTTCCTGGGGATAAAACAGTTGGACAACGCATCATCATCATCATCTAACCAGTGAGCATAACAAGATTTGGCCTTTTAAAAATGCAAAGTAAATCTTAAATAATAAAGTATATTTGAACTGTTCTAGGACTGCCTGCCCATCGAGTCTCCTACCACTAATAAAAAGAAGGCAGGCAATATTAGAATTGAGATTTGATGCAAATATACCCCCCTTCCCTTTATTAGCTGGGAGTGATTGGCGCAATTCTTCTCTAACGAGCAGGCAACCACACTGCAATTTTCCTTTTACAGCCCCCATTTCTGATCATCGCTCTATCCTAATTAATCAGGGTGACAAGCCAGGCTCCAGGCGAACAAAGCAGTCAGGCACCAATTGTGGGATGCAAGTTATGTGTGTGTGTGTGTGTGTGTGTGTGTGTGTGTGTGTGTGTGTGTATGTGTGTGTGTGTGTGTATGAAGCCCTTGAGAAATATTCCAAAAAAGATCTCTCTCCCTTCCTGCATGTACCCTTCTAACTAGGACCCTTAGAATCATTAGGTAAGACGTGATGATGATGATGTGTGTGGATGTGGGGAGCAGCTCAGTGACATGTTAGCAGAACTTATTTTATTCATGTGGTAGACTATGTTTTATGATGTAAAGAGTATTGAAAGGTCCCACTGCTAACATCCAAAAGCGTTTCTTCTGCTGGCCACCATTGTGCCTGAAATCTTTCCTTCCCTCCTCATTAAATTAACTCCATTTGGCTGAGTTATTGGAGGTCTCTGTTTAAATGTAAATGTTATGCTATGGTCTTGGTTAGTTAACTATGATATGGTAAGTCATTAGCGTACATTTTCAAATCCCAAACTTATTTATTATTATTAAGCATTCAGAATATTTGCATAGATGTAGAACATTGGATATAAATTTGGATAATTCTTTAGGAATCATCTCTTATGATTCCTTCATTTTATGGATAAGGAAACTGAGGCCCAAAGCTCTTAGATGACTTGCCCATGATTACATAGGCAGTGAGAAGGTAATAGTTAAATGAAGAGTCCTCTGACTTCAAATTCAGCATAGTTTTTACCAACTTGCCTCAATCACTCCAGAGCAAGATGCACATTTGTTATTGAGTACCATTCCCTACCCCCCTTCTCTCCCTTGTGGGTTGGCTTCTCACCCTTGACACTTTTATGGGTTGGTACCTATCCTGGCAATTTGGCTTTCCTTAGAGAGGAGGTTCCTGCAACTATTTTTGGAATTTTAAGGGCAACTCTTTTGTATGGCTGTGTTCTTCCTAATAAAATTGCTCTTACATCTCCATCAGTGTATTTTCCATTAATAAATCAACTGACTAAATTATTTTTCATTAAGGCATTTACTCAAAAGTCAAATCAAGAATAATATTATATAACATTTCACCCATGAATCAGAAGTACACTCAACAAACCAATGTACACAATGTGCATGTGGAAGAGTGAGTACAAATTTAAAGTACCATACAAATGAAGCAAACACATAAAGGAGCACATGGTAGGGGCAACTCATAATTCTTGAACTTTGAAGTCCTTGCTTTTTTTGGAGGATATTCCTCACTTAATTCACTCATGGTTGGGCAAATCTTTGGATAAGCCATTTCTGTGATGAACTGCTCAATTGTAAGATTGTTTCACTTCTGGGATAGTTGGTTCTTTGCTAGACTGACAAAAGATATCATCAAGAATACTATACCTTTCAAAGCTATGTATAATCTCATAGTGGGGAAATAGATATTCAATGTAATAGAGGACTTTAAATATTTCTGATGAAAGACTAGACTTGAGTAGGGACTTTAAAATGTAAACACAAGAGTCAAGGGAGACCTAGAAAGGTAAATTTAATTGATTAATTGAAAGGAGTTATATGATGATTTTGTGTTAACATTTTAATAGGGAGGAAGAAACAACTATTCAGAGTCTTCAAAGGGAAGTAGATTAATTCTGTTCTGAATATTTTAAGAGGTGAAAGAGAAGGTCGGATAAAAGGAAGAATATGTTAGTGTGGAAAGGAGGAAGAAAGAGGTGGACTTTGTATTTCTCATCATTGTGACATGTGAAAAAAAAGATTATTCAAGCATGGAACAGGGAACAGGCGTCAGATGAATCTCACTTCTATTTAAAATGAATAAAGAAGACATGCACAAAGATTAATAAAGAAATATATCAAAATTAAGAGGGAAATAACACAAGGGAAGGGGAAGATTTAAAAAGGAGGGGTGGAAATGGAAAGAGCTATTATAAATTCCTTGAGGGAAGAGACTAACCATGTCTTGGATTTCCCAGAATATCTAGAATTGTTGCTGAGCTCTCAAAATAGTTAAAAATGGAACTGTCCCATAAGCCTCTGAATGACCCCAGCTCCTCTTCTTGATTATATAATTTCTGTTAACAATAACTCTCCCCTTTCTGTTACTCAATTAAACAATCAACTATTCTTTGTTAAGTATTCTCTACATGATAGGCATTGTGCTAGGCAATGGAAAAAGATAAAAGTGAAAGTCCCTCAAGGAATCCTCAATGAACTGGCATTCTATTCAGGGAAACAACAGGTAAGCATAATTTACATTTGCATATATCTGTATGTGCACAAACACATCAATAATGTATAGTTCATTTGAAGTTTGTTGCCATTTTATTTATTTTTTTTTGCAAGGCAAATGGGGTTAAGTGGCTTGCCCAAGGCCACATGGCTAGGTAATTATTAAGTGTCTGAGACCAGACTTGAACCCAGGTGCTCCTGACTCCAGGGCCGGTGCTTTATCCACTACACCACCTAGCTGCCCCTGAAGTTTGTTGCCATTTTAAATCTACTTTGCTCAGAGTTCTTTTGAAGCAGCTACTACTCTCTGACTTACAGTTCTGGGATAAGCAATTATTGCAAAATTTTGAATGCAACAAACTTATGTATTGGAGAGATATTGATACCAGAACTATTGTATGATTTGGGGGATTTGATAGAATTTTTTTTTTGCAAGGCAATGGGGTTAAGTGGCTTGCCCAAGGCCACACAGCTAGGTAATTATAAAGTGTTTGAGGTCGGATTTGAACTCAGGTACCTGACTCCAGGGCTGATGCTCTATCCACTGCTCCACCTAGCTGCCCTAGAATATTTTTAATAGGATATTTGATAGAGGATGAGTATTTCATTATTTATCATAAGCTAAGGTAAGTTTATTTGCATAGAGGATCCATAGTTCAAACCCAGAAAGAGAAGAAAGAAATAAAAGGACAGATTAAAAAATCATATCAGATAAGTTTGAAGCTGGGAGAAGTAAGTCTAACTAAGCAGAACAGTTCAGAAGCAGAGAATCAGGGAAGTCACTTAGTAGATTGATTAGTAAGGGCTATTGAGATGTCAGTCAAGCATAATGTGGATCAACTGAACTGAGCAGTGGAAGCATCTAGTCAATGTAGAAACTACATTCATTAATAAATGGACAATGATATTTAATGATATTTAAAATTCCAGAGCTATAAGTTATCTTGTCCACACATAATTTCTTATATGTGTCTCTTTGGTAGGTTTTTATAAGTGCATTTCCAGTTGCTGAGTTCATTGGTCAAAGATTGTGACAGGTTTCTGTATGGATCATAATGTATTCATTATATATATTTATATATTCATTTTTAAATATGTAAATATCCTTGGTGTTATTTGTTTTTTCTTAAAGCTAAGTAGTTTAATAATGCTTATATTCATATTTTAAAATTATTTTGAGTGTCTGTGATTCAGAGCTATTGTAATGAAGATAATACCCCTAGTATCCTGAGAAAATTTAGGCATAATATGGTGGTGGTCTTTCTCTGAGAACCTAGTTTGGTCTCTATGAGAGCAGGTTCAATTGAGAGAGTCAAAAGAGTAAGAACTTAGATGAGAGGAATATAGTGGATTAATACACATGTAAATATGTTACATATACGTGTATACTATGTATGTATGTTTGTATGTATATGGCATGTCCAAGCTGACTTGAACAGGGTCTTGAAAACTGATTATTGAATTTTCAACATTTATATCTTGGAAATCAGAAAAACTACAAATCAGGGGATGATTTATGATTTTAAACATAAGAAAGCAATGGAAAAAATGTTACTAATGCGGATGAAATTTGAAAATATGTCTTGTGAGCACCTTGTTAAATATTTGCTAGAATACCACTGTCGGAGATGGAAAGTCATGTGAGGAACAGCAAGAAGGCCCGTTTGACCAGAATGTTGTGTGTGAATGTATTCTAGGATTAACAACATATCTAATCGATCAATTAATGATTTTGATTCTTCCTTCATTTTATCAGAAAGCTAGGGTCCATGGAAGATAAAGCATTGCACCTGGAGTCAGAAAGAGCTGTAAGATGGGCTTATTGTTCATACCTACGTTCCAGGATATTATGAGAATCAAATGAAATAACATTTTTAAAATACTTTGCAAAACTTAAAGCCCTACATAAATTACCTAAATATAAAGCTTTTATATTACCATCTTCAATCCCAACATTCCCTTATATTATCATTGTTATCAACCTGGGTTATGCCCTTATTAACATGCCAAGATCATTTTGATAACTTTTAAACTGATCTTGCTTCCAGTTTCTCCCACTTTAATCTATATCTGCCATCACATTAATCTTTCTAAAGTACTACTTTTATCATAAACATAAATATTCTACTAAAAAACCCAAAAAACTTTTATGGCATTCCATTTCTTAGATTTAGATAAAGACCAAATTATTTAGTTGGTTATACAAGGTCCTCATTTCTCCCCCCCACCATGCCCCAGACTTATAATTATATATTAGCTGACTCCACTCTTTCAGAGCTTCCTGAGATATATCTTTTGGGAGTGTTTCTTTTCTCTTCTGCCATGGCCAAGCCTTCACCAACTGGGTCTTTTCACTTTTGGAGGACCAGTGACTAGCTGGTCCACAATATTGGATTGACTTTTACAAAGGGATATTTATTTCAAAGATATAGCAAGAACAAACATGAAAAAAAATTTCCTTCCTCCAATACCTTGGAAGTTGTTCTCCCCTATTCTCCAGGGGAGCAGAGTAGGTTCTAAAATAGTTCAGTTCCTACATTTTTTTTAATACATCATCAAGATAGATAGGGCATGACTGCTGGATAAATTTGCCTTTCTGCTATGACTGAGTGGGAAGCCTGAAGATCATTCGCAAAGGTCATTACTTGATTCTCAGGACATTAATGAGGCATTGGCTGTGAAATCCAGACTCTGGAAAGATGGGATGCTGAGGGAAGCTTCACTTTTATCATCCTTTAGGGAATTGATGCTGCCTTGACTGAAAATCTTAACTTTGGAACAATGGGATAGCTTGGAGAGCTCTAGACAAGAGGGTTAAATGCATGGCTCACATTCCAAAATATAGCCCAACCCAACAGATTAAAATTAATTGGAACATATTTAACAAAATAAATAAAGATACACAAAAACATGAATAACATTACATTTTAAAGTTCTTATGGATGAATTAATAGCCCTGTTTTTATCTGAGTTTGACATCATTGCTTTAGACCTTTTGAACTAACAAGGTCATAGGCTTCCTTCCTTTACCATTTGCTGAGTTGTCCAAAGAGCACTGAAGCAAAGATCCCATAACTGAAGCTGACAGAACATTTTGAATTCCTTAGAAGCCAAAAAGCATCCTCTTCAAAATGGAGTGAGCCAACCAGAACCAGTTTCAGAATACTCACAGTCTGCCTTCCCAATATACTTCCCAATATCACTTTATCACAATTTTCTCAGAAGCAGCTTCCTAATATCCCCTCTCTGTGAAGAGATGGCATCTCATGGGGATCTTGACATGCTCCAGACTCCCATTGCATAATACTTTGTACATCTTAAAGCAGTATCTAAATGTGATCTACTATCAGTATTAATCATCAAAGAATAATGGTTCAAATACTGATTGTGCTAATTATTAGCTCTATGACCCCAAGGAAGTATCCTCATTTTTTTCTGGGTTTCTTTTTCCTCATTTGTAGAAAGAGGATGTTTTCACTAGCTGACCTCTTCCAAAGCTGGATCTATGATGCTAAGGTAGGCATTCAACTCAACAAACATCAATTAAACAATTACTATGTTGCGGGCACTGTGTGAAGTGTTGAAGATACAGTTAAAAACAAAAAGAAAGACAGTTCCTGCCCTCAAGGATGGTACATTCTAATAGAAGGAAGACAATGCATACAAAGTTCTGAAAAGTTGTTCTGGGTAGGGAAATGAAGAAAGAACTCCCAAAAGACAGGTACTGGACCCAGAGAGAAGTGAAGAAATTAACATGGTTGACTTGGGGGTCCCTTCCTTAAAATGGAGGTTCAACCAATCAGAGGTGACCTCAAGAACAGAAATTTGTTGAAGCATGAGAAGACTACACTGGTGGAGGGATCTCCCAGGTAGAGAAGCAAACACAGATCTTAGGTCTGTGAACAAAAAACCCCCCACAATAGAACATAGATAATGTTAAAATGTGGTTTTCTAAGTTAATATTTGGCTAGCAGGATCCTTATATCTGGTTTAGTTTGACACCCTGCTCTAGGGTCTGATGACAAAAGAAATCTGGAGAGTCTAGAACCATCTTTGATGATTTGAGTGAGTGGTCCCAAATAGTGTATGTTTGACACCTGTGGTGGAATGAGGCTGGGAAAATTGGCTTTCAGACATCTTAGTAAAACTCAGACATTCTGCAGAAGATCAAGTTACTGATTAATGACAATCTGCTCAAGAGACTCTGCAGCTAATTAGCAAGGGAAGAGGCAGTGATTCTTACTGAGCATTTTCCTAATTCCTCCGGCATTGATCAGTCTATTGCACAGGCACTAGTGCCTGTAGACTGAGTTTCATCAGGATATGGATGGCAGACTGAAGCAAAGATTCCTGGGTACTAAACAGAGCCCAGAGAGGACTCTACTGAGTCAGCATCACTTTGGGGTAGCTGGAGGAAGCAATTGGGATGTCTGACTGGCTGGCTGCCAGTCTGCAGTTTCCCTGGCTTTTACCTTTCAGAGAACATTTTTTTAAAAAGGATATTAAAATTGTATACTTTTGTTTATTTTTTCGTGAAACTAGAGGATGCTGTTAATAAAAATGAACCCTAAATAGTTACAGTGCTTTACGGTTTACAAGGGACTTTCCATAAAACAATCTTGGGAAGTAGGGAATACAAGATCATTATGTTTAAAGATGAGGAAAGGGGAACTAGAGAAGCTAAGCTATTTATCAAGGGTCCCACAATTGCTAAGTATCATAAGCTGGGTCCCTCCTGATTTCATACCTTCCTACTAGGAGAAAAAGAAAAGGAGCAATGATTTTCTCTAATTTTGTCTTACAGCCAGAACTGGCAGAGTCAAGCTTTTCTCCCAACAGCCAATCCCTAATGATTTCCTTAACCAGCTGAACACACAGAGTAGGTTGTCAAGAAGTTGTCTCCCACAGTTTGCTTCACTTTCAGGTGCTGCCCACATCTGTTTCTTGCAAAATACATAGGATTGGAAACTTCTTTTTTTGCTGCTAAGAACTCTAGGTGGCATTTATCATTAGGTGGCACCCTGTCTACCACTCCCATGGTCAAAAACCCAATGTATCAGGGAAATCATTCAGAATGCTGCTCAGAAATCTCTAACCATCTGTGAGGACACCCGCCATGCATATTGCTAGTGTAAAAATGATTTCTATTTTGTTCAAATGTGGGTTAAGATATTCAGGTGGGGGGAAGGCATTGGTTTTTTTGAGGTTCTTTTGCAAGGCAAATGGAGTTAAGTGGCTTGCCCAAGGCCACACAGCTAGGTAATTATTAAGTGTCTGAGACCAGATCTGAACCCCAGTACTCCTGACTCCAGGGCCGGTGCTTTATCCACTGTGCCACCTAGCCACCCCCATTGCTTCTTTAAGAAGTAAACATCTGGGCTGGGTAGTGAGGCAAGAGGGTTGTTCTTGACAGATTGCAAAATGTAGAGTTCAGGAAAGCAATCCATTCTAAAGAGAACAGAGAAGGCTACGTAGAGGGTAGTGAGCAATGAGCAAGTCAGTTGTCAGAGATCTATTTGGGGAAATGGAGTCCAAATGCAGCATGAGACATACTTTTTTTTGCATAAGGTAAATGAAGGAATTTGGTTGGATTATGCATATTTTTTTACAATGGTTTTTTATTTTCTTCTGGGGTGAAGTGGGAGGGAGAGAAAAGAAATCCTTTTTAATTGAAAAAAAATTGAAAAAGGACATTTATTGGGGATTGTGGTCTTAATCTTCCAGTTGTCTCTCCTCTCAGACTGTCATAAAATTAAGAAGTTTTAGGGTCAGAGAGAAACAAAATAACCAAGAGTATCCTGAGATCTGGGATTGTTGTTGTTCAGTCATTTTTAATTGTGTATGATTCTTTGTTACTCTATTTGGGGTTTTCTTGGTGAAGATACTGGAATGATTTGGCATTTCCTTCTTCAACTCCTTTTACAGATGAGAAAACTGAAGCAAAGAGGGTTAAGTGACTTGTACAGGGACTTAAAGTTCGTATCAGAAGCCATTTTATTTTCCAGTTTATTTTACAGATGAGGAAATTGAGGTAAAGTTAAGTGACTTGCCCAGGGTCACACAGCTAGGAAGTATCTGAAACCAGATTTGAACTCAAGGAAGATGAGTTTTCCTGACCAGGTCTGGTGCTATATCCGCTGCACTGCCTAGCTAGGAGCATTAAGGAATATTTTATCTTTAATTAACTTTTCATTCTTAGTGAGAAGCAGAGAACATTGTTGAGCCCTTGATTCTTCTCTTATTAGTTAAGGGCTAAGGGCTAAGATATCAAATTCGATCTAATATAATTCAATCTTTTTCTTTTCAGAATACTTCACTGAGGTGAAGCAACTTGCTGTAAGTCATATAGCTCAGTAGGGCATGGGATGGAACTTTTCTCAGATGGGCTATACAGCCATCCTTTTAGTCTTCATATTTTTCATAGTGCAAACTCCCCCCTTCCCCCAAATCCTCTCTTTCCCCAGAGATCCCATACCACCTCCTTCCCATTTTCCCTTTACAGAGAACCTTACTTCTTTCCTGTAGGAAAAAAAAGTTTAATTTCAAGGATCCTCTATCTCTCTCTACTGCTTCAAACACTTTTCCTCTCTGCTTCAAACACTTTTCCTCTCTTCTCAATTAGATATCCAGATCTCACTCTGGAGTCATTATGGTGGATGAGAGCCAATGAAATCTGGTCTGTCCTAGCCACTAACCTGTCATCTATTTTCCATGCCCTTCCCTGCCAGCAACTTGTGTGCTATCCAACTCAGCATCATTCCTTCTCTTGATCTGGGAATAATAGACAAATCAATTTGACTGGTTAAAGTAGGTAAGAAAGAAATGAAGCAAAGAATAACCTCTTAAAAACCTTAGCTTAAGGTCTCCCACTATATCCAGGGCCATCTCCTGTCATACTGATTCATATGTGGCCATTTGACCCATATGACTCCAAAGAAACCCTCCCTCACTTAAATCCAATTCACTAGCATGAAGGCATCACTTTCCCAATGTCTTGGTCCTCTACCAGAATAAAGGACAACCAATAACAAAAGTCAAATCAACATTACCGTTACCTTTCTTGTCAAAGGTGTGTCATTATTTCTGATTCCACTTATGATTTCTTTGATTTCCTAGACCTGTCCACTGCTTCCCCATATTATAATTAGAATATAAACTCCTGTGACAGTTGGGTGGCACAGTGTACAGAGCACAAACCCAGGAGACAGGAAAAACTGAGTTCAATCATGGCCTCACAACACTTGACCTTTACTAGCTGTGTGCTGGAACTTCAATTGCCTCAGAAAAGATACAAACTCCTTGAGGACAGTGACTGTGTAGCTTTTCTACATTTCTATCCAAGCACAGTGCTTGGTTCAATAACTCTTTAATATGTATACTTACAATAAATAAAAATTAATAATATCTTTTAAATAAATAATATTTAATAAGTAATTTAAAATAAAATTCAATAAATTTTAATAATTTATATAGTGATTAAATATAATTAATTAATAAATAAGACATTAATTTATTGAATTATCATTGTCTTCTATACATATTATTATATGTTATACATCTCTGCATAGATATACTTTATGCATTTCAAAGTTAATAATCTAGAAAAGTACTTATTTTATTTTCACCAAAACTCCACCCTTCTTCAAACTTTGACATTTCTGACAATAATCCCACTCAGAATACTCAAACTAAAACAGGGTAAGCTAAAAAAAGGGTGACTTCAGAAGGGTGGTTAGAAGAGGTCACCAAAGATGCCAACTGGTACAACATGGAACAAGAGTCAGAGCCTAGTCAAAAGTGGCAACAGTGGGCAGATTGACTTTTCATTCTGCTATCACAAGGGAGTTAGCATAATTTTTTAAGGATCCATGAGGAAAAAAATGCTATACATCTTCAGATAGAGAGCTGATGAACTCTGAATGTACAGTAAAGCATACTTTTCATTTTATGTTCCTTATGTTTTTTTTGAAACATACCTACTATAGAAATATATTTTGCATAATTTTACATGTATAATCTATATAAAATTGCTTCTCAATGATGGGAGAGAGGTGGGAAATAATGTAAAATAATGTAAAAATGATTTATAAAAAAGGAGTCAACATTAAGACAACCCCATATGATGCCAGGCTCTGAAAAAAGAGATTAGATCTCCAAAGCAGTTTAGACTTTATAGAATTTGAAAGCTGCATTTCCACAGAGACTGCTACTAGTGTCATGTTTGAACACCACATTCAACAGTGACCAAACATTCTCGGAGCTAAAACTGCATATGACATAAGAGCACATTTCACTTTGGTATAGGGACCAGAATGCAAGATTAATGTAGTTATTTTGAAAATACCTCCTCTGATATTGCCAAGTTCCTCCTTTATCAAAGGGTCAAAGTAATTTTTATGACTCTGGTACCAGCTGCTGGGGGTATGATGGAGGTTAATGGAATTCATTTTCCTTACCTTACCAGTCAAGACAACGTGGGGAACTTCCTTTTGATAAGACTAATGGTATTGGTGAGCTGTGGTTGAAAATAAGAAAGTCATCTGAAGGTCTCTTTGGTGCATCAGGCCAAATGAAAATGATAAAAAATGAATCCATCAATTCTAAGAGTGTCTAGAGTAGAAATGTGAGAATACTCATTTCCATTTAGAGGGAAGTGGTCATAGAAGATGGCAGCTCAACAGAGCTTTACTTCAGAAATGGCAGTTTTAGAACTGGTATCTAAAGAGTAAAAGCAGAGCAATAGCAAGACATAACTTGGGACTGGGAGATGAAACATTGAGAGAATTTCCAATGGGTTTTTACCCTCAAAGTATGAGTTTCCATCTTTTATCAGCACAGGAGTCAATAGGGAAGATTGTATCTCTTTGTGTATTGGGAGGAAAGAAGATGCAGTGGGGAAGAGTTATGATTTCTAACTGGTCCATGCGTAAAGAATCCATCTCACGGGGTTCAAACGATCTTTAGATAGAATTATGATTACACAAAATACCATTGAATCTGATCTGAAAAGGAAGGAATTAGAGTTGGATGAGATCCATGTTATTATATGCCATAGAGACAAACATGCTATTATTACCAACTGATACCTTCATCTATATGCATGGTCAAAGCATTGGTACAAACTAGATCTTGACCATCTTCAAAAGGTTATGTGGGGTCTGAGTTTGGGAACAAGAATTCTTGAGTTTGAGATTTTGTAAATTCTTTGCTTCTCCTATGGAAAGTCTTTCTTGATCCCATCAATTGATCCATTCAACCTTCAAATTACCAGGCCTATGCTTATATGTTGTATCTTTCCAGTTGAATGTAATTTCCTTGAGGGTTAGGATATCTTATATATTGTGTTTCTACTGCTTATCATGATCATAATACCTTATAGATAGTAGGTGTTTTATAGTTGCTTGTCAGATGGATTGAATTGGATGTATGAAGCATTGTATAAATTCACAGAACCTGTAGTGTGCTGGAAGAACTCTTCAAATTGTAGAAATGAAATTCAAAAAGGGATCAAGTTTTCTGCAGTAACTCCAAGTAGTTTGGAAATGGCAGCTGTAGAATAAAAGTAGAGAAGTACCAAGACACAATTTGGGGAAGGGAGATGAAGCTTTGAGAAAATTTCCAACTGGGATTTTCCTTTAAGATTTTACCAACTATTCAGGGATTATTCCATCGTTTATCAGGACAGGAATCAGTTGGGGAGATTGTATCTCTGAGAATGAGAGCAAGATTTGGGCTTCTGTATTTTGCTGGAAAAGAAAAAGGATAATTAAGATGAGAATATAGTCTGTTCTTGTATAACTAATACAATCATCCTTTGGAAAATAAAAGTGTGCCATTCAACAAGCCAAAATGAAGTTATACATATATTTATATATAAACTATTCAACACATATTACATATGTACATGCATATTTTATGTTCATGATTAGGCACAGATACATGTATATACAGACACTTCAATAATATACATGCACATGGCATCAAAATTAGCTAACAAAGCTGGTAGAAACATTGTTGTACTCTATAAAGACTATGATATGTAAACAATTTGATTTCACACAAAGCAGGAAAGCAAAGACCTTGATCTGAGGCTTTTCTCCTAACACAGGGACTAGAAAGAAAAACTTTAACATAACCACTCATGCACTTAGCATAACTATCTATTTTTCTCTTCCCTAATAGACCCTGTTAGAGAATATGGCAAGGAATTGCCCAGGAGGCCTAGGGTTTACTAACACCAAAATAATATTTGTTTATCCTTCAGTTTTCAAAGAAGACCATGATATCAGGGAGTTGATGCCATGACAAGCATGTGAATTGGATTTGAGTGGGAGGGGGGAGGGGCTATGCTAAATCCTCAGACTCACTTTCTCTTCCAGAATCATCTGGGTCCACTGGCCAGATTTGGATCAGGACAACAGGAGATGGCCCTGGATGTGAGGCAATCAGGGTAAATGGACTTATCCAAGTTCACATAGCTGGTAAGTGACAAGTGTCTGAGGCCAGATTCAAACTCCTTTCCTCCTGAATCCAAGGGCAGTGCTCTATCCACTGTACCACCTAACAGCCCTTAACACCAAAAGCATCAGAAGTGAGTTACACATGCATGAATATGCATGCATGTAAACACACACAAGAATTTTCAGTCAAATTTCAGAATATTCATGTATCAACTCTAGTATAGAATAGCTGTAAAATTTTGAGTAATAATATCTGCATTGATATTTCATTTTTCTTTTTTTCTTTTTAGATTTTATTTATTTAAGGCAATGGGATTAAGTGACCTGCCCAAGATCATATAGCTAGGTAATTATTAAGTGTCTGAGGCTGCATTTGAACTCAGGGTCCTTTGACTCCAGGGCCAGTATCCACTGTACCACCCAGCTGCCCCTGCATTGATATTTCAAACAGATGTTATAAAGACCAAATGAAATCATATATGTAAGGTATCATATAAACTTCAGCAGGTGTAACATTATTTTTCCTTAATTAAAATCTATTTTGCTGCCTCATTCTGACCTGGAACTGACCCTATGTTACCAAAGTAAGCAAAAATAGTAGGATTTTGTACCAAGCTGGAAAGATTTCAAGTGTGATACAGTGATGGCTTGAATGTCTGTTGTTCCAGGATCAAACCAGCTAAGTTCTAAGGGTGTATGGATGTAATTCTGGATTCTCCAAGTCAGGGCACAAGGTCTGGGAGGGTCTACTGTATGATAAATACTTCAAGCATGGTGCAGCATTGGCTATAACTATGAAATAAGCCACTACTCATTGAAGTAAATGTTATTATGCTCCTGATCAATAAATAAGCTTTTATTAAGTTTACATTTAATTTGGAATACTTGGGAATATATTTAGTGGGCATTAAACTGGAGAAACTGAGACTCTGGGCAAAGAACATTCATTGAAGAGCTGCCATGTTCCAAGGAGAACAAAAGGACTTGGAAGAGGGACAGTAGAAGTCTGGGGAACATTTTTGTAGTACTAGGCTAAGTCTGCCTCAAGCTAGTTTAGATTTAAACATTCATCAGTTAGTGAAATGAGGTTTCCTTAGCCAAAGCAGAATAGGCATTGTGAACAACTAAAGATGATTTAGGGGAGTGAGGGTAAGACCTGCATCACTCATCACAATTCACCGAAGGTCCTTATAGATATAACTCAGGTGAGGAGGAAGTGAAATCAGCCATCTTTAGTCTCCTGGATCAAGCTGTCTCAATGCAAATCTTAAAACCTTTCAGGAATCACTAAACCTAACCTTCATGAGGAGAAAGCATTAGGATATTGCTCCTATCACATCTTGGATATGAAAGGTGATGGAAAAAAATAGAGAAAACTTCTCGGGGCTTCTCTGAAAAACTGAGTCCTTTATTACTCGGGTAGCTTTTGGATAATTTTAGTTATTAAGAATCTCTGATAACAAGCCTGTTTATCTAGTTGCAAATTTCTACCTCTTGTGGCTGGTTCCGCGTTCTGGAATCAAACAGAACAAGCCCCATCCCTCATTGCTCTTTTAATACTTGTTTAATAGGTGTTGAACCCCATGGAGTATGGGTGGGGATGGACCAGTGGAAGCTATCCTATAGAATGTGTGACTTGAGTTCCCCTGGTAACTTTTAGGGAAATGTATGGTTCAGTATTGAAGGATTTGTTATTGGGATGATATAGCAAACCCTGGGTAATTCCTTGCTTTCTTATTCTATGATGATTGAACTGAGGGAAACTGAAATTGCATCAGAGAGAAACGGCCCATTCAAGGAATATTTGAATTCTCTTCTTATATTCTTTTTTTGGAAGTAATTGGGGTTAAGTGACTTACCTAAGGCCACACAGCTAGTAAGTGTCTGAGATCACATTTGAATTCAAGTCCTCCTGACTTCAGGGCCATCACTCTATTCACTGTGCCACTTAATTTCTCCTTATTATTCTCTCTAGACATCATCTTACTTTTGAACTTCCCATGATGGGTGGAGAATGGGTAATCTTATCCCCTCTGGCAGGTCACTCACTGCTCCCACCTAGCAACTGGAGCAAAGGCTCAGTAAATGACCTGAGCTTGGGTCTGGGTACCCCTGGGTACCCCTTCTATTTTTTGAATTCTTCCCTGAGCACACATACTTGGCTTTGGAGTGAGTTCAAGAGAGGCCAGATATCCTGAGCCCTCAGTTGGTATGTTGGTTGTACTATATGAGGTGACCTTTCCACACACACCCACTGCAGAGATTATTGTAATAGAAGATGAGTAAGCCTAAATCTTGATCTGGAAGACATGGGCCTAAAATGAATTGTTTGTATTGTGCAAAGTCAAGATAAAATGTGGAAATAATAAACAGTCAGCAGAATCACAACGTATAATGTCTTGATGACTTTAAGTAACAATCTCCCAGGTCAATATGACAGTATCTGTATTCCTGTAATATTTAAATTTTTTTGATTGATATATGCATGTAGGTTTTATAAATACAAAACACTATTTTTTGTGTTGAGGAAATAGCTCTGGCATATATGATTTACATTATTCACTGAGTACCTCTCTACTTCTTCCTTAGAGAAGACCGGTGTCATAATCAAAAGTTTAAGAGTTAAGTCATTTTCTCCAGAGCTACGAAGAGCCAAAGAATATAAGAAAGAGAACCCGACACCTCTTAGTTGCTCTATATCTCCTAAGATCAAAAAACTTTTCCGTCCATGTGGATGGCTCAAAAACTGAGAGGAACAAAGAAGAAATCAAGAACCTTCCAGTCCCCTCCACCAACCCTTCATAACCCCTCCCCCTGACTTTAGCCTATCTGTAGAAAAGCTCTGATTATTAGATTTGAATGCTGTTATCATGTTCATTCTCTGACTCTTCTCTTTTCCAGACCAAAGCTACCCATTTCCTTCAGCTAATACTCCTTTGAGTTGAACTCAAGGCTCTTCACTATCTGATCTGGTTTGTCCTCTTCCAAAGTCTCTCTAGCTTATCAGTGGTACAAAATTCTTCCTGCTTTAAATTATGATTTAGATGGTCAGTTTTGTTTTTTAACTACTTACAGATATTTATATCTCACCCCTTAACCACCTCTTTGAGATCTTTATGAACTTTTATCACTTTAACAACTTCCTTTCCAGATCTTCCTTCTTTTCCTTTTTCTCAACTTTTTTTTCATCAAATTCTTTTATTTACCAATTTATTTTACAATATGTTTAGCTGATTTTTCTTACCTTGCCTTACTTCTTCTTCTATCCTCTTCAGGTCCTTCTGGTTTTATTTTTTTCCTTCAGATTGCAAGCTTCTTCTCATTGTATCTTTTGCTCAAATTGTTCCCCAGATTAAACTCAAATTCTCCCAGATCTTGACAAATATCTCATTCCACCAATTTAATTTCAAGTATTCTTCACTAGTTCAAACCCCTAAAAATCATCATCACAACTCCTTTTTTTCTTATTTCCCTTTATGTCCTCTCCCACTGCTTCTCTTACAACTATTTGGCACAGAAGATACATTTGAAGTCTGGTTCTAAAGGTTGTTTTCTTTCAAAGTTTTCCTCAATGTCTCCCAAATTTCCTAATTTTTCTTCTTCCCTAAATTTAATCTCCTTTTTAAACCTCCAAAAATGCCTTCTCAAATTCTTTCTTATTAAAGTCCTCCCTCAACCTTCTCCTACAGAATTTAGAAGAACAGGAATAGACATGCTAGGTCAACTACTCTAGCTATATCTCAGCTATATCTCTGCAACCAAATCTTGCTTTAAAGGATGACTGTAGGACGGCTAGGTGGTACAGTGGATAGAGCACCGGCCCTGGAGTCAGGAAGACCTGAGTTCAAATTTGACCTCAGACACTTAATGATTACTTGTGTGGCCTTGGGCAAGCCACTTAACCCCATTTGCCTTGCAAAAAAACTTAAAAAAGAGGGACTGTATAGATTGAAGATAAACCCCCACTATAGATCAGAGAGAGTTGTTTTTCTCTCCTGTCCCTTAAGACCTGAGAAAAAAATGTGTGGACAGACTTATTTTAAGTCACCATTCCCCTTTAAGTCCCGTTTGGGCCATTCATGTATCTTAGTAGATAGAGAATCAGAAAGATTTGGATTAAATTCCTGCCTGTGACTATTAGCTATGTGGCCATAAACAAATCACTTAATCTCTCATTGTCCTCAGGCAGTTTTCTAAGAATATAAATTCCAGACCATCTGCCAATCTACCCTAGGTTTCCATCTTAGGAGATCTTGCTTCCCATGAAATCACAGGTTCATTTCCAATAGATAACTGTGCAATGGATAGGAATAGATAATTTTCAAAAGAAGAGATGAAAATTGTCACCAACCGTATAAAATGTTTCAAATCACTAACTATAAAAGAAATGAAGATTTAAAATAATCCTGAATTACATAATTGATGAAAGATGGTAAAAGATGGAAATAGTTAAGACTGAAGTGGCCATAGGAAATTAGGCACATTAATACACTATTGATGGAGCTATGAATTGTATGAGACTTCTAAAAGAAAGCAATTGTTAATTATTCAAGAAAAGTTACTAAGCAGTTCATACTCCTCAGTCCAGCAATTCCACTGTTGAGTATGTAACCCAAGCAAATCAAATATGCCAAAATATAATTAACTGTATTTTTCTGTGGTAGCAAAAATTGTGTAAAATAGGTGCTCATTGATTTAAATGATTAAACAAGATCTGGTTTATGAATATGATGGAATATTACTGTCCAACAAAAAACTGTGGTGTAAACTAAGGGCCACTAAACAGCACATAAGAATCTCTATGGTCTATATATTGATACAGAAAACTACGTCTTTTGGTTTGTTTTTTGTTTTTTTTTTTTGGTGGCCCATACGAAAACCACTTCTTTACATAATTTTTTGAATTAATACATCAACCCATTAGAATCAGATGGAAACAATATTTTAATCTGATTTGGCCCATATGCAGGAATCTTGTGGGCTTCATGTTTGACCCTTCTACTGTTAAGAAATGGTAAATGAGAAGAATGTGGAGAAACACGAGACTTTCCCAAAACAAAACAGAGTATAGTGAACAGAATTAGAGAAAAGTATAAAGCATGACCTCAATGAAGTAAATCAAAATGACAAAAGGCAACTAAAATACTACAAAATTCAATGACCAATATTGAATCTAGACTTCAGATGAACGAATGCTGAATGTGTCAGATGCGGATGTATACTGTTGCTGTTTTGACTGATTTTGGTTGATGATTTTCTTTTCTACAAGAGAAGAGTCTGGAGTTAAGAAAGAAGCATATATAGGGAAAGAAGACTGTGATATTTCAAAAAATGACAATGAGTATCTTTTTATCTACTGCACAAATCATGGGACATTAAATATAAAAGAATAAGTATAGTAACTTTTCTGATTTATATTGAAAATGATGATGATGATGATGATGATGATGATGATGATGATGATGATAATATCATAGGTCAGATTATTAAAAACTTTTTTTTCTTCACCCTGGACCCAAAGGCTGGGTTACCTTGTTCTCAAAGAATTTATCATCTGGTTGGAAGAGGGAGCACACACATATACACCCACGCACCAAAAAGCCTTAGGCTTGTTTACCAAGAAGCATAGAACTATTATAAATGGCTCCTGGTGTAGACTGACTATATACACTGAGGGATAGCAAGCATTTCTGAATTCTGTCGAGGAGGGGGCTGTCAATGGTGTTGGCTGCCAGCTCTTGGCTGTGATTTACAGGGCTTTTCAGCACTGTTTTCAGATGTTCGATCACCGTTTACTGTTCTGCGGCTAATAAACATCTTGTCATAAGTGATAAACGGAACTGTTCCCCAGGGTATGTGAAAGCCATTTTCAAAAGAGTGCTTGTGCTCTATAGAATGTCCAACTCTATGAATTAGGTGGAACTATCTGATTGTCTGTCTCTCTGCCTGTCTGTCTACCTGTCTGCCTGTATCTATTTGTATGTTTGTATCTATCTGTCTGTGTTCTGTCTATGTCTGTTTATCTGTCTGCATCACTGTCTTTTCATCTATCTGCTTATCTGTTTTATCTGTTTATGTCTCTGTCTTTCTCTCTGTTTATCTGCTGTCTGTCTACCTATGTGTTTGTTTGTCTGACTATCCACAAACACACACAAATATCTACATATATAATATAGTGATATGAAAGTGATATGATAATATGACAAATTGTGAAATCATAAATCAAGGTATTAAAACAATCTCATTACCATCACCCTCATTCCCTACTCTCAATCCTTACACACATACATACAATGTATACATATACATACATACACATATACTGGGTGATTTCTATTAAGTCATATTTTAAAAAATCCTCTTGTCCATATAAATACATTTTGGATATATTTATCATTATATATTGCATATGTTTATCATTAGATATGTATATATATACATTTATACATATATTTATCATTATAGATGTTTTATATATATTATCATTATATAAACACACAAATATTTAAACACATATCTGTCTCTATCATCTCTATCTCTATCTCCATCTCTATCTATCTCTATCTACATCTCTCTCTCTCTCTCCCTCTCCCTCTCCCTCTCCCTCTCCCTCTCCCTCTCCCTCTATCTCTATCTCTATCTCTATCTCTATCTCTATCTCTATCTCTATCTCTATCTCTATCTCTATCTCTATCTCTATCTCTATCTCTATCTCTATCTCTATCTCTATCTATCTCTATCATCTCTATCTCTATCTAGGTTCCTTTTATATATGGCAATTAAAATTGAAAAACTCTCAGGAATCTTTCAGGATTCTCTTTTCTGCAGATTCGGATAACTGAAAGTTCTGCCTGATGAGGAGATTCAAGACGTGGCCAAGGGACATTCTGGAGTGAGAATGGTTCTAGTCCGTGTAAACCTAGGAACTGCTGGGATGGCCCTCATTTTCCATTTTGACTCTTTCCCCAAATCAGCAAGATTGGGGAAATTGTCCATTGTAGTAATTTTGTTTCTGTTAAGTCAACAAATATCAAGGACCTACTATATGCCAACCAGCACTCTCAAAATGGTTGTCCAATTGGTGGGGCCCTCTGGCAGCCCATGTCATGCAGTTTTATCAGATCAAGCTAAGCCTAGAGGATACAAAAAAAAGACAAAGCCTCTCAAGAAGCTCATAGTATAATTGGGGAAACAATATGCCAAAAAGAATAATCAAATAAGATCTACACAGGATGAATTGGAAATAACTTTTGAGGTAAGGTACTAGTTTAGGTAGAGATTGAGAAGGTCTTGCAGAAGGTAGGATTTTAGCTGAGGCTTGAAGGAAATTGTGGATGCCAGAGTTGGGAACATATGCCTCCTTCTATTAAAAGCATAGAAAGTATATATGAAAAAATGGAGAGGAAGCTGTGTGACTCAAGAGGACAAATCAATAATTCTATCAACTTTGCTGCCATTTAGTGTTTAACCTTGGACATTTTATTTCACTCTACCTGTTTCCTCATCTGTAATTTGAGGGAATTGAACTAGATTCTCTAAGGCTCCTCCTAGTTTTTTGCCTTTTCTGTTTCTTTCTATATTTTCTCTTGCCTATCTCATAACCCCCTGGGTTTTAATTACCTTCTTCATGCAGATAACTTCCAAATTTGTATGTCTATCTGTGAGATGTCTAACAGAAAGGCATTTCAGTTTCATCATATCCAAACTGGAACTCTTTATCTCTCCTACCTCTGCCCCCAACCCTATCTCTCTTTCTCACTTTCCTATTTCTATTTATTGTACCACTATCTATCTTCCTAGTCACTCTAGTTCACCATCTTGGAGTCATTCTTTATTTTTTCCTCTCTTCATTCATATTCAATCAGTTGCCAAGTTTTGTTATGTCTATTGCCACAACAGATTGTAACCTTGGTTCATGTCTATGAGGCAGATTTATGAAATAAATTCCACTTTCATAGTTATTCTGCACCTAGAAGGTTAGTTATGAAATAGTTTAGGCTTATACTCCCAGGTAAAGAGCAAAATTCTATAATAGTAGGCTAGAGGTTGAAATCCTATCCCTGTGCTGAGAAAAATTCCTTTCTCTTATGTGCTTCCTATTGTATCTTCATGTAGCAAATAAGGGGACATCCAGAAACATAAGAAAAGATTCATCTTCAAGTGTTTATGAAAAATAATATATACTTAACAGACTAAATTAAAACACATTCAATTAAGAAGGAATAAGATTGGGCTGTAGAAGCAAGACAAAACCTCATAGCTTGCTCTCAATACTCCTGTTATATGAGTGAAAGCCTATGAAAAAATAAACAAACAAAAGAAAGACAAACCACACACCTCCCAACTTTTCCATTTAGAAATTATTTTTAATAGGGAATTGCAGATATGACAAACATGTAGATTCCATGGTTATGTTGCTGCCACAAAAAATTCTTCTTTCCCCTTTCCCTCTTCCCCTTCCCCTTCTTCCCCTTCCCCTTCCCCTTCCTCTCCTCATCCCTTTCCTCCCCTCCCCATTCTCCCCTTCCCTTCCCTTTCTTCCCATTGCTTTTCTCTTCCCTCTTTCCCTTCCCCTTCCCTTCCTCTCTTTCTCTAAGACTTCATTTTCTTGTTAAAAGGCTGATTCCTCAAAAATTTCCTCTCTTCCCAAACTGGAAAGAACTGCAAATCCTATGAATTTGGAGTGGTGGTATCAGCCAACCCTTCCCAGGTTTTGTTACAACATTTTGCATGCATTTATTTCTCTCCATTCACAGGGTCACTATTTTAATTCAGGTAGTCATCACCTCTAGCCTAGACTATTGCAATAGCCTTCTAGGTGGCTTCTCTGCCCTGCCCTCCCCCTTATCTCCATTTCTGCCCAGCCGTGGAACTGATAACCCCAAAGCAAAAATCTGATTGATTCATTCTCCTCAAGAAAGTTCAACAGCTCCCTGTTTTCTAGGATCAAAAGGAAATTCCACCTTTTTCACTTCAACTTATCTCTTCAGATTGAATCCATACTGCATCCATTCTGGCCCAGTTGATTTACTTACTGTCCCCTGTACCCATGCCTGGAATGCTCTCCCTTCTTCCCTTTCATTTTGGCATGCTTAACTTCCTTTAAAAATCAGTTAAAGTGTGACACCTTCCTTTACCCTACCCCAATTAATGATCCTTTGCCCTATAAATTACTTTGTGGTGAGATTTTATTTATTTATTTGGTTTTTGGAAGGCAATGGGGTTAAGTGACTTGCCCAAGGTCACACAGTTAGGTAATTATTAAGTGTTTGATGCTGGATTTGAACCCAGGTCCTCCTGACTCCAGGGCCAGTGGTCTATCCACTGCACCACGTAGCCACTCCTGTGGTGAATTTTTTAAAAAATTCTTTTATTTAATTAATTGGTTATATGTTGTCCCCGTGCATAGAATGTAAGCTCTTTGAGGTCAGGGATTCTTTCACTTTTGTCTTTGCATCCAAGAATTTTGTCTCAAGATTGTCATGCAGTAGGCCTTTAACAAATGTTTAATGAATTTGAATCATTTGATTATTTTATTCTTTAATTTTATGATCATCTGGGGCTCAGTAATAAAGTCTGCTGGAATGTTTCCCTAGAGATAGAATAGACTCTCACAGAGGGTCCCAGTGGCCAAGATCATATTGCCTAGACAACAGTAATGCATTAATTCATGGTGGTCAGGGTGACCTTCACTTTTACAAATAGGAAGGGTACAGAAGTGTCTCATCACTCCCTGGGAGGTCTGTCTCAATTTATAGCTACATTTTCAGCTTTTCAAGTTCCCTACACATTCCTTTTTTTCATTTTCTCCTCAAAATTTCTCTCGTGAGGCAAGAAAAAGTTGTTATCTCCATTTTTTGATGGAATAATATTGGCAAGGATATAATGCAATAGTTCTCCATACGTGGTCTGGAGATCCCTAGAGTCCCCAAGACCTTTCTGGGGATTTGAGGTCAAAACTATTTTTATAGTAATCCTGATTTTAAATCTCTAACATAATAGGCATTGCTGATATAACCCACATAACCAAAACTCAATAATTGTTTAGAGTGTATGGGGATTTTGAGAACAAAAAAATGTAAGATCCATTGGTATTGTGAATAAAGGGCTGGCAAAGAGACAGCACCACTCTCTAGAAGATATGGGTTTAGGTCCTGCTTCTGACATTACTGGCTGGGACCCTGTGACTTCACTTAATCTCTCAGTTCACTTTGCAATTCTCTCTCTCTCTCTCTCTCTCTCTCTCTCTCTCTCTCTCTCTCTCTCTCTCTCTTGCAAGGCAATAGGGTTAAGTGGCTTGGCCAAGGCCACACAGCCAGGTAAACGTCTGAGTCTGGATTTGAACTCAGGTCCTCCTGACTCCAGGGTTGGTGCTCAATCTACTGCGCCACCTAGCCACCCCTATTTTGCAATTCCCAAAGGCTCTAAATTGCAGAAGAGGTTCTGATCAAAGAAATCACAGTCTGATCCCCAAAAGAAAAAGATTTGCCCTATCACCATTAGTTGGTGGCAGCTTGGAAAAGTACACTCACTGCTTTGGGAATGTAAAAATCTGGGTTTAACTTCTGGTCCAGTTACTTTTTTTTTTTTAGTTTTTGCAAGGCAATAGGGTTAAGTGGCTTGTCCAAGGCCACATGGCTAGGTAATTATTAAGTGTCTGAGGCTGGATTTGAACTCAGGTACTCCTGACTCCAGGGCCAGTGCTCTATCCACTGTGCCACCCCATTGGTCCAGTTACTTCTTAAGGGACTCTAGGCAAGTGCTTGGGTACCAGTTGGCTTGTTTGTCACATAATTTTGTTTGTTAATGTTTGTTCAATGATCTCTAAGCACTATATCCACTTGAATTTGTGAATTCTGTTGAAGAGCTTCTGACTCTTGGTCTGGAGCCCTCTCCAAGCACTCTACTTACCTCCTGAAGCCTGGTTTGTGATGCTTTGTGGAAGGAAGAGGGAACCTTTGGATAACCTGAAGAAATACTGGGTCCAGAAACAGCTCAGGAGGCTGAGACTGTCCAGGGCTTGGACCAGGGCCAGAGCAGCTCAACCCTCACTGTGTGTGGTAGCAGGTGATGGAGAACCTAGTGATGGAGAACCAGCTTGTCCTGAAGACACAAAACATGTGACATGTGCTGCCATCCTGTTGATTCACACATTCTGCAAGCTGGTGTGTTCACTCAGCTCTCCTTCAGGATATTTGGAAGAGAGAACTAGAGTGCTGCTTCTCACCCTGTGCCATTTCCTTCCTTCTCTTTTTCTTCCCTCTTTTTCCCTCTGCTTCTTCTCTCTTCTTCCTATCCCCATTTCTGTCTTTTCTCTCTCAATGATTCTCTTCCTTCCCTTTTTATTGGTCTCTCAATGTTTCTCCTTTCCTGTTTTTGTCTTTCTTAAATATCTCTTTCTTTCCCTTTCTCAGTCTCTTTGTTTCTATGAATATGAGTATCTCTCAACATCTGTTTTCTTTCCGCTGTTTTATCTCTCCCTTTCTCTCTTTCCTTTCTCCTTTCATCTCTCTCTTCTTCTCCCCTTTCCTTCATCATCCTCCCCATCCTCTCCCCATCTCTGGCTCCCTCCTTTCATTCTTTCCTCAGCTTCTCCATTCCCCCTCCTTTTTCTCTCTTTCTTCTCCCTATTTTTATGTGTCTGTCCCTTGGTGGTCTAAATCTCCCCTCCCTTTTTTCTCTGTCCCTCTGTTGCCATCTGTATCTCAGAATGTTTCTCTCCCTTTTCTTTCTTTCCAACTCCCTGTATCTGTTGAGTTCTCTGTTTTCCTTTTCTCTCTGTTATTTATGTGTTATCTGCTCTGTCTTTGTCTCTATCTTCCTTCCCCATTCCTTCTCGTCTTTGTCTCTATCTTCCTTCCCCATTCCTTCTCTCGCCTCCCTTCCCTTTCTCTCTATTTCTCCCCTTCTGTAGTTCTGGTTTTACTCTCTCTAATTTATACCTGCTCCAGAAGACTGAGATACAAGGTAGGATGCAAGTGGGGCTTGTGTTGGGAGTGAAGACTGTGGGAGGGTGAGAAAAAATTCCATGTAGACTGGCAAATGAGTTTCCTAACTGACTAAGTGGAGACAAAGTGGGTATAGCAGTTGGTGATTATGGCAGGTGTAAGGAAAGTTGTGGTCCATTCTCTAGTAGCATGACATCACCCTTTCTGGAGAGATGGGATTAGATGAGACAAGTTCAAATGCCCTCTACTAGGGATTGGGGAGGAGTTCACAGTTCTCTCTCTTCCTTCCCTGAAGATTGAAGCTGGAAAGGGAGCATAGTAGAACATTGTTTTCTCTGGTGTTAGTGTCCAAAAATAGAAAAATCAAATAACATGGTTTCTACACAATTTCAAGGGTTTAATGGAGGAATTGTAGGTCTGGGTGAGGAGCCAGTTCTCTGATCAGTTCACAAGAAAGGAAGCTCCTTGAAAGAAGGTCTGTTTTTATTATTTTTGTTTTTGCACCTCCAGACTCTAGCACAGAACTTTGGGCAAAACACATTCTTAATAAATAATTGTTGAAGCTACGAGCACTAATGTAGCTTAAGACCTGGGAAGAAGAATATTTGTAGAAAGGTCAAAGAATTTCCAGGGGACAGTATCGAAAGACAGGAACAATTATCATGCTCATGACTTTTAGACATCTTTATCCAAATGTGCGAAGGGAATATGTGTAGTAAACAAAGTGAACTAGAGATATTCAAGGTCATTAATTCTAGTAGACTCCCATTGGGGATTCTTTTATAGGGAAGATGGATTAGATTTATTTTTCTTGTCCCTAGGTAACAGAACTAGGACTATTGGATAGAAGCTGTAGAGAGGCAGATATGGCAATATAAGGAAAAAGAATTTAATAGGGCTAACCTTAAGAGGAATGGGCTACCCATGGGTAGCCTTCAAGATACTAAATGATGACTCATCAAGAATAGTGTAGTGGGGATTCTCAGTCAGATATAAGTGGGACCAAATGGCTCTGAGATCTCTTGCTTCCACTTCAAAATTTTTGTCTCTATCTATAAACCATTTAATTTCTTTACTAAAACTCATAAACTTGTTTTTGATCTATAGTAAAAAAAACCTAATTCTGATTATAAAGCAAAACATTTTCAAGGTTTTAGAAAATTATGCAGTGATCACTAGGAGTCAAATGGGTTTGCTAAAAACAATTATGTTTTTTCCTCACACCATTTCCACAAGAATGTGGTGATGGTGATAGTTATAGTGACGATGATATTAGATAGCACAAGAGACAGAGTACTGTACTGGAGTCAGGACAAACTGAGTTCAAATGCAGCATCAGATTCTTAGATCATTTCATCTCTGCAACAGTTCCCTTATCAGCAATAATATGAGGTTATATTTGTAAAGTACTTTGCAAAGTTTATGGTGCTATATCAATTCTAGCTATTTTTATCATGAGCTATTACTATTACCCTCAGGTTATAGATGTAGGAACTAAAGGTCAGGGTTGCCTAAGATCATACAGTTAACACTGGATCCTGGTTTCCCAATTCTCTAGTTCACTTTACCAAGTTAGCTTCCACAGTTTCAGTTTCTTTATATATATATATATGTAAAGGAATGAGAATAATAGGGTTACTTACCTCATGGAGTTATAAGGGAAATAAATGCAAATATGAACTATAACTACCATCATTATCATCTCTACGTGTGGAGCACTGAGGGTTCAAAGATGTGTAAGATAATGCCTGCCCACATAAAACTTACAGGGCATAATCTAATACCTCTCCATGTTGACTATATCCTAGGAACATACCCAAATGAAAATACCTTTGGCATTCTGAAAGATTTCAGATTCTCACTTTTAGGGACCTGATGATGTGTGCCTAGCCACCTAACTTATAAGCCAGAAGACTTTTTGGAAGTGGGGTGCTAAGTTGCTGTCCCTTTTATTTTGGTCTTCTAAGGTAAGGAGAGAGAAGGTGGGAATAATGGTCATGCCTACCAAAAAGTGTAGAATTTTTTTCATGAAGTTTTCACATTGGAATATATATTATGTATTCCCTTTATGAACCCAACTGCAAACCCTACCAAAAAAAGAACATTATTCATGTATCAAGACTTAATTGTTTTTATCAAACCCATGCTGACTCCTAGTGATCACTGCATAATTTTCTAAAACCTTGAACATTTTTTATTTTATAATCATCATATTTATAAGTCTCTATTTTCCAGAATCAATATCTACCCCCAACACACATACACCCTCTTTTAATAAATGACCCAGGATGTTGAGGCTTCTACTGTAGATAATAATAACTTATAAAATATTTAATAGTGACATGTGAAGGATTCTCTTCCTTTGTTTTAATAAGCAGAGTTGAAAGAACATTGAAAAAAAGGGAGAGTTTTGAAGAAAAAAAATATCTATAGTCAGTTGACCGTAACACAAAATAAAATGTTCACCCACATCTCTATTTATTCATCCATTCAACAATATTTACAATGACCCTATTGTGTGAAGAATGCTGTGGTAGGTAGATTCCAGAAACAAAAGCAAATTTTGGTTAAGTTTCTTACCTCATGATCTTTAAAGATTGATAGATAACTGAAGGTGACACCAGCATAGATAATTGTAATGCACAACATAACATGACAAGTTAGAGAGCTACAAAGCAAAATACAATGACCTCTAGGGAGAAGGTTGTTCTTATTACTGACAAAGTAAATCAAGAAGACTGTGGAGGGTGTAATGTTTGAGTTTGTATGCTGGGACATTTTGTCCATTAAGCTACAAACAGCTGATGCCATTGTCTTTTTTTTTCCCCCGGACACTGGAATATATAGTTTTCTACTGAGGTGCTCCTGATTACTGCTGATTTTATATTGAATTACTACTGTCATCTGCTGGTCACCCCAGAATTGCTATTATATACCTTTTTTCTGCAGTAAAATGAGGCTCTTTTTAGGAGTCTGGTTGATAGCCAGAGTACTTACAGCTCTTTTGTTAGTCATACCCCTAGCTATACTCAGAATAGGGGTGAGAGAGTGTCTTAGGTTAAATTTGTCTTTTGAACTGCTCTGCTTTTCCCTTCACTTCCCTTCCCCAAGCACATTTATTAAAGGTTGGGATAATAAATTCCTTTCAACTCTTAGCATATTTTTTGAAGTTAACACTAGCATTGTACAGATTACTTTCAAGGAGATGGCTTTAGAGATCATCAATTTCATCCTGCATTTCTGTAGCCATACTCAATTTTTTTTGCAAGGTAATGGGTTTAATTGACTTGCCCAAGGTCACACAGCTAAGTATTTATTAAGTGTCTGAGGCTGGGTTTGAAGTCAGGTTATCCTGACTCCAGGGCCCATGTTCTATTCACTACACCACCTAACTTCCCTGCCATACTCAATTTGTATAATGTGTAGAACAGCTCTGTTCATACCGAGATGTTTTGTAAATGCTATTTGTGACAAGGAGTGAAGTGAAGTAAGGAAGAGCAAAATGGGAGGGGTAGTGAGAAGAATAAAGAGATTCAAGGGAGGAAGGAAAAGAACTTTTTTTTTTTTACTCAAAGAAACTATCTCACCAAAAAATAACCTGAGAAATGTTTATAGTTTCTGACCCATTGTAAATGTTCATAACTGCTGTTAATATTGTTGTAGGAGGAAGATGTTAAAGAAATATCATATCTAACATCTAAACTGTAGAGAATAGATTTTTAGCTCCTAAGGTGGGGCTGGAAGCATGATCTATATAGTTGGAGAAGCCAGTCCTCTTAGGTATATATGACTTTTCTAAAGGAAAAGAATTGTTAAAGTGTGTGAGGTGCTAAAAGGAACTAAGAGTTCCTGAGTTACTGTGGAAACATATTGATTGTGTCATTATACCAGCCTAGCCTCTTGTCCACCAGAAATGACCATGTAGCCTGAGAAGAGTGCTGCATTATTGGCTTCTGCCAGGGGAATGCTGGAGACGACTCAAGCCTATTCAGAGCCTTTTCTTAAATTTTGTAAGTTTTGGTGGGAACATTTAGAATGATGATGATGAAAGAGAAAATATTAATTATGCAGATTAAACTTAGAACCTGTCCATATTCATTTTCAGACAGCTGATTATTAAACATTTACTAGACACTCCTACTTTTGACCTTTGTTGACTTGGTTAGTTTTGAAGATTAATAAGTTGATTCTTAAAAATCATTTATTTATATATTTATTTTTGAGTTTTACAATTTTCTTCCTAATCTTGTTTCCCTCCCCATCCCCCACAGAAGGCAGTCTGATAGTTTTTACATTGTTTCCATGCTATGCATTGATCTAAATTGAATGTGTTGAGAGAGAAATCATATTCTTTTTTTAAATTAATTTTTATTAAAGATATTATTTGAGTTTTACAATTTTCCCCAATCTCAGAAAAACCAGAGGAATCATATTCTTAAGGAAAAAATAAAATATGAAAGATAGCAAAATTATATAAGATAACTTTTTCAAAAAAATTAAAAGTAATGGTCTTTGTTCAAATTACACAATTCTTTCTCTAGATACAAATGGTATTCTCCATCACAAATATCCTCAAATTGTCCCTGATTGTTGCACTTTTGGAATGAACAAGTCCATTAAGATTAATCATCAACACCATGTTGTTGTTATGGTGTATAATGTTCTTCTAGTTCTGCTCATCTTGCTCAGCATCAGTTCATGCAAACTCTTCCAGGCTTCTCTGAATTCCCATCCTGCTGTTTTTGTTTTTAGGTTTTTGCAAGGCAAATGGGGTTAAGTGGCTTGCCCAAGGCCACACAGCTAGGTAATTATTAAGTGTCTGAGACCGGATTTGAACCCAGGTACTCCTGACTCCAGGGCTGGTGCTTTATCCACTGCGCCACCTAGCCGCCCCGACTACGCCACCTAGCCGCCCCACCCTGCTGGTTTCTAATAGAACAATAGTGTTCCATAACATATATATATATATATATATATATATATATATATATATATATACATATATATATATATATATATATATACATATATACCACAATTTTGAATAAGTTGATTTTAAACAATTGTATAAAAATCATCAACTGAATCAGTCATTTTCTTTTTTTCCCCTTCCTTTCTTCCTTCCTTACCCCCCTTTTTCTTACTTTCCAACTTTTTTTTAAACAAGGCAATGGGGTTAAGTGACTTGCCCAAGGTCACACAGCTAGGTAATCATTAAGTGTCTGAGGTTGGATTTGAACCCAGGTTCTTCTGACTCCAGGGCCAATACTTTATTCATTGCGCCACCAAGCTGCCCCTCCCTAACTTTTTAAATGTCCTCTTCCAGTCCTAAAGTATCTTGTCCTCCTTGACTTTGCTCCACTAAAACCCCTTGGACCAAGAGAATGATTAGTCTTTGGTGACACTGCATAGAGACCCTAATTGAACAGAGAAGTAAACCAACAGATCATGAAGGCTATAGACCCTGACCCTGTTGATGTTTAGAATGTAAGACCCATTCATGTGGTCTCTGCCAGGACCTAGGCCTTGCTTCTGCTTTTTTTATCCTAGCCAATTATCATTGTGAGTGAGGGAGCCTCCCCAACCCAGCATCCTGTTATCAGGCTTAATTATCCCCAGTGAAGTCATCTACTTGGAGCTGTAGCTGCCATATGCTCTGGAGCCTCTCAGCTGATTCCTTTTCTCTCCTCCTTCCCAGGCACAGTAGCAGATGGGGGAGGCTGGGCATGGAAAGACCCCCCCCCCCCAACCCATCTGCTATAAGCTAGATTTCTGGAACCCTGCTGATCGGCAGCTCTGTGTCCTGGAGTGGCTAAAAGGGGAGGAGAGCCCTGGTGCCATGTGAAAACAGCTGATTTCCTTAGTGACTGTGTTGGGAAGATTGCCCCCTCCATTGTTTTCCTCATCCCCTCCCTTTCAGGCCTCAGCATCATTTTAGTTACTAATGTGATTTTCTCTGAATGGCTGAGGAGCTGGGAGAGGGATGTAAATGAGTAAGAAAGGTTTATAGCTGTGCATGGATGTGAGCTTGGGGGAACTGACCACTAGTTTATAGTGCTGACTGAGGTACAGGATGCACTCCAAAGTAAAATATTATATAGGTGAGGTTTGATTTGGTTATTGTTGACCTCCTCTCTTTCTCTATCTCTAACTCTGTTTCTTTTTTGTTTTGGTCTCACTCTGTTTCTCTATCTTTCCATATCTCTCTGTCTCTGTTTATCTTTGTCTCTTTGTTTCTGCTGTGTCTCTGTATCTGTATGTCCCAGTCTCTTTCTCTATCTGTTTTTCTAGTTCTTTGTCCGTATTTCTGTCTCTGTTTCTCTCTGTCTTTTTCTCTGTGTCTCTGTGTCTCTGTCTCTGTCTCTCTCTCTCTCTGTATCTCCTTTTTTATCTATGTCTCTATATTTCGGTATCTTCCTTTCTATCTCTCTTTTTGTCTCTGTCTCTGTCTTTCAGTCACTGTCTCTGACTCTCTCTCTCTCCTGTCTCTGTCTCTTTGTCTGTCTCTGTCTGTCTCTGTATCATCTTTCTATCTCTGTTTGTCTCTTTGATGTCTGTCTCTGTCTCTGTCTCTCTCTCTCCATCTCTCTTTCTATCTCTCTTTCCCTCTGTCTCTGTCTCATCTTTCTGTCTCTCTGTCTCTGTCTCTCTCTGTGTCTCTGCGTCTGTCTGTCTGTCTCTCTCCATCTCTCTCTCTCTCTCTCTCTCTCTCTCTCTCTCTCTCTCTCTCTCTCCTGAATACTTCATGGTTCCATTGTCCCAAGCATGCCCTTTCCAAAGAAATCTACTGCTGGCTGTCACCCAATCCTCAATAAGGTGTGAGCTGCCTTCAGTTTAGGATACTCCCTTTCCTAGAGGGTACTGGCAGGTAATAAGAAACTTTGACAGAACACAACCTCTTCCAGTGCAAAGAAATGAATTTCTAATGGCAGAATTTCAGTCACCATGACAGGTGGTGATGAAGATATTTTTGGTCCTTCGCAGCCCTGTGGAAATCATTCCACATGTTTAAGGCTACCCAGCTCTTTGTAAGCATGAGTGTGTGCCTACATGTGACTGAGCTAACATCATAAGAGCAGGAATAATGGGTAAGATCTAGCAGTATTTTACTGGGGGGAGGGAGGGGAATCAAGGTCCTGAATTAGCACTCCAGAATCCCTAAGCCAGCAGAAATGCCTGGGAGCCATGGAGAGAGGGCATGATCTATAGAAGTAGAGATCCAAGTAACCTTAAGGAATATAATTTTTCTGAAGGAAAAGGTTTATTAAAGTACAGTGAAAAAGCTGGGAGGAACTAAGAGTTCTTGAATTACCATGGGAAGAGGGCACAGAAAAAACCACACCAACCACACCGTTGTACCAGCATAGCCTCTTGCCCATCAGAAATGGTCATGCGGCATGGGACGGGGTCTGCTCTGATGGCTGGTATGTGTATTATGACAGTATGAGATGACTGGGGTAGGTGTGGATTCTTGTTGGGAAACTTGTGGGTGTGGTGATACGTAGCAGGAGGGTAGAGTGAGTGTGGAAAGGAGGGTGGGAGCAAACATTTCTATTCTATTTCTATTTCTAAAGCAGTTCGATTTCTACTTTATCTTGGACACTATGCAAAGTGCTTCAACAAATATTAGTTGATCCTCAAAGTAATCCTGCAAGAGAAATGCTATCGTTATGCCCATTTTACAGGTGAAGAAACAGACAAATAAGTTAAGTGATTTCTCTAGGGTCAAACAGCTAGTAATTTTTGGAGGGTGGATTTGAACTCTAGGCTCAGCACTCTATCCTAGCTACCTCATTTTCTTGGTCCCTTTTGTGTTCTAGCAAGTAGGTTGACTGAATTGGGTTTCCATGGAAAGGCAGCGTGATCTAGTAAAACAAGCACTAGATATGAGGTCTGAAGCTTTGATTTCAGATCTTGGGGAAATGTCCTTGTTATTTGTGGCCACAGGAATCTTCAGTGACTTGATTTTGCTATTTCTCACAGAGGATACTCTAGGCATTGTCAAGGACTGCCTTGATACTTGGAATGTTCTCCTTCCTCATATCTTCTTAACTTCTGTCAAGCCCTGGCTAAAATCCCATTTTCTACAGGAGACTTTCCATTCCACCTACATTCCAGTGCCTTTCCTTTATTGATTATGTCAAATTTATCCTCTATATAGCTTGTTTGTATCTAGTTATCTACCTGTAGTCTCTTTTACCTTTGATTATTAACTCCTTGATGCTGTGCAGGGACTGTCTTTTGACTTTCTTTGTCTCCCTAGCACTTAGAACAATGCCTACCATAGTAGGCATCTAGCAAATATGACTTGATTGACTGACAAATCCTCTCCCTCCTCAGTTTTTATAACAAAGAAAGAGCATTAGACTGGATGACCTCCTAAGGGTATTTTAAAACTTTAAATCATAGGAATCTGCCCTTTTCCATGGAGTCAAGGCTGGACAGCATGGTCAAATTGTTAAGTAAAACTGAACATATTAGCATACATCTGTAATCTGTGCCACAAAGCTGGAGAATGGTATATTCTTTGAGCTATAGTAGGGTTAAGTCAGGGAGGTCCTTCTGAGTACAGTCTGAACCAGATTAAAATGTTCCTGTCAAATTTTAATGTGTTGAAGAATAAATTAAAAATAGAAATATGTAAATATGTGTAGTTTTCTAATTTAAGAAGCAGCCCTAAGGGATCCTTGTGTATGATTTTGGTGTTGTTACTGGGTCGTGTTTAATTCTTTGTGACCCATGGACACTATAGCATGCTAGACCCTTTTATCCTCTCCTGACTTCCACAGTCTGTCCAACTCATATTTGTTGCTTTCATGAGGCTATCCATCTCATGCCCTGTCATTCCATTCTCCTTTTGCCTTCAATTTTTGCCAACATCAGGATCTTTTTCAATAAATCCTGTCTTCTCCTTATGTGATCAAAGTATTTACATTTCAGCTTCAGTATTTTCCTTACAATGAATAGTCTGAACTAATTTCTTTAAGTATTGACTGATTTGATCTTCTTGCTGTTCTAGAGACTCTCAAAAGTCTTCTCTAGTACCACAATTCAAAAGCATTGATTCTGTATCACTCAGTTTTTCTTTTAGTACAATTCTCACAGTCACACATTACTACTGGAAAAATCATAGCTTTATAAGCAAGGCAATGTTTCTGTTTTTTTTTAGTATGCCACCTAGATGTGCCATAACTTTCCTTCTAAGGAGCAAGTGTCTTGATTTCATGCCTGTAGTTGTAGTCTGCAGTGATCTTTGAGCCTAAGAATATAAAATCTGACACTGCTTTCATTTCTTCTTCTGCTTTCCAGGAAGTGATAGAATCAGATCTTGTTTTTTTTTTTTAATGTTAGACTTCAAGCCAACTTTTATACTCTTCTCTCTCATCCTCATTAAGAAACTTTTTAATTTCTCTTCACTTTCTGCCATGAGTGCCTTTGTCTCTCTAAATATGAGATTGTCGTTATTTTTCTTAGCAAACTTAATTCTGACTTTTAATTCAACCAGCCTGGTATTTTACATGTGGTACCCTGCAAATAAGTTAAATAAATAAGGTGATAATATTGTCTTGCGTTATTTTCCCAATTTTAAACCAATCAGTTGTTCCATGTTCAGGTCTATGACTAGCATGCAGGCTTCTCAGGAGACATGAAAGATGACTTGGTACTTCAACTCTTTGAGAACTTGCCACATTTTGTGGTGATTTACATAACCTAAGAGTTTGCTGTAGTTAATGAAGCACTCACAGATATTTTCTCTGGAATTCACTTGCTTTCTTCACAATCCAGCAAATACTGGCAATTTGGTCTCTGGTTCCTCTGTCTTTTTGAAACCCCACATGCTTTTCTGGCTATTATCAGGACATATATTGTTTAACCTATCTTGTAGAATCTTAAATACAATCTGAAGACATATGAAATTTGTACTGTTTTTGTAATTTGTACATTCTTTGGCATTAACCTTTTTCTTTTCTAATCTAGTGAATGCTATTGAGTTTTTAAAATTTATTGGCACTTAGCATCATACTTTAGGATTTTAAATAGCTCAACTGAAATTTCATCACCTCTTTTAGCTTTATTGCTAGTGATCCTTCCTAAGGCTCATTTGATTTCATTCTCCAGGATATATGGTTCAGAATTAATAACCATACTATCATGGTTATCAATGATGTTAAGATCTTTATAAAAAATTTATTTTGGTTATTTTTGTCACCTCTTCCAAATCTCTTCTGTTTCTGTTATGTCCATTATGTCCATACCATTTTTGTTTTTTATTCATACCATTTTTGTATGAAACATTCCCTTGCTTGCTCTAATTTTCTTGAAGGGAACTCTTGTGTCTCTCATATTATTTTTTCTATTTCTTTGCATTGTTCATTTAAGAAAACTTTTTATTTAATCTCTCCTTGTTATTCTTTGGACATATGTATTCAGTTGGTTATGAATTTCTGTTTTGCCTTTGTCTTTCCCTTTCTTTTTTTTCTTTAGGTAAAAGTAAAGCCTCACTAGGTAGCTGTTTTGCTTTCTTGCTCTTCTTTTTCTTTGGGATTTTTTGTTATTGTTGCTGCCTCTTGTGTAGTATTGTGGACCTCTGTCCTTAGCTCTTCAGGTACTCTACCAGATTTAATCCCTTAAATCTATTCATCACCTCTATTTCATATTCATAAAGAATATTCTTTAGGTCATATCTATATGAGCTGCTTGTTCTTCCCTACTTTCTTCAATTTGTCTATAAGAAGCTATGATCTGAGTCACAGTCAGCTCCAGGTCTTGTTTTAACTGACTGTAAAGAGCTTCCCCACCTTTGGCTGCAAAGTGCAGAATCAATCTGATTTTGATATTGTACATCTGGCAACATTCAGGCATAGAGCTGCCTTTTGGATTGTTGAAAAAGAGTGTTTGATCAGTACAGTTATCTTAATAAAACTGTATTAGTCTCTGTACTGCTTACTTCAGTTTGTACTCCAAGTCAAATTTACCTGTTATTCTCAGTATCTTTTGATTTCATACTTTAGCATTTTGGTCCCCTCTGGAAGGTGATAATTGTTTTTGGTATTATTTCTATAGAATGTTATGGGTCTTCATAGAACTGAGAGTAACTTTGGCTACTTTAGTGTCAGTGTTAGAGCATAGACTCATAATACTGTAATATTCAATGTTTGCCTTGGATTCATAAAGTTATCATTCTGAAATTTTGGAGATTATACCTCAGTCCTGCTTGTCTCACTCTTATTGACTATGAGGGCTCCATTTCTTTTAAGGGATTCTTACCCATAGTAGTATATGTAATGAACATATGAATGAAATCCATCCATTCCTATTTAAGTTCCTTGAACTTGTATGGTTTAGTGACCCCCATTTCTATTTGAGTTTAACCCTATTGGTTTAAGCCAATTGAGTATCCAAATGAAGTTTGACACCATGTAGAAGGGTATTGGAAGGGAATACCAGACTGTATTAGGAGGAATGAAATAAGCCCAGGGCAAAGAAACTGAGATGATCTTCAGTGGGACTGGTTATGAGTGGCCACTGCATTATTATCTAGGACAAGGGAAGAAGAACCAGTTAAAAAAATAGCCAAGGAAATAATTATTCATTTGGAACTTCAAGGTCCTGAGTATAAGACAGGGCAACTTTGTGATTTGCTCTATTATAGTATAGAATGTACAAAGGTCTCAAATTTAATTAAGTCTAGTACAACAAAACAAATATTTATTATGTTCCTATTCTGATTTAGGCAAGTCTACTCCTGAAAAACCTACATTACTTGTGGAGTGGGCAAGGTACCAGGGAGAAAAACAAGACTGTGGTTTTCTACAGCTGTCTCTCCTGGTTCAGGGAGAGTGATTAGCTACTAAAGAAAGTGAGAAATAGTGTGTTAGAGAGATCTTAGAGGCCCTCTTGTCCAACCCAACCCTGAGAAACCAGGAACAAAGGAGTGAAATTATTTCCTCAGTATCACACAATGAGTTAGCCTAGACCTAGGACCGGAATTCAAATTTTCCTTCTTTTAAATCTTAGAACTGTATAAGGTGGAGCATTTCTAGAAGATAAGACTGCCTGGGGAAGCATAACTAATTGAATACAGGGATACATTAATCTATTCATTAATATTACTGTATTTGTAACTAATGGTCACATAGTACATTACTCTCTCATGAAATATTAGCATTTTCACAAGAGAACTTCAATATCTCATCCCAAAGGAATGATGGTAATGATGGTAATTCCAGGTACTGAGGTAGGTAGGTAGAGAAGCTCCTTTTGAGCATGGAGAAGTTTCATTCATTTTTCTAGGGTCACACAATAATTTTAGAGCTAAGATCTGTATTCTTTATAGCACACTATATTATCTGGTACAGGTAGGGGTAGGAAGGGACCTTACAGATTATTTCTTCCAACTCTAACAAAGTATATATGAGGAGACTGTTCATGAGGGACAAAACTTTTCTTCTCAAACTTCTTGACTTAGGGTATGGCAACCTGGACAGGAGAATTCCAAATGGGTTACACATGGGCAGCTCCTTACCTGAGGTCCCTAAACTGTATCCAGATGAGTCCACTTCTTTCTACAGCTTTTTCACCATTCCTGAAAAAAGTTTGAAACTTGAGTCAGAAAAAAAAGAAAGGTAAAGCCTTACATGATCCATACCCTATGTTCATCAATTACCTCTGACCTTTCCTAACTGAGCCCTGAGAGGTAATATTGCCTGGAAAAAGAACAACTCTTAAGGTTGGGGGGAAGGGGAGACAGCTCTGTGCTCTCTGCTGCCTGTGTAACATGATTCAGGATTGGTGAATAGAAATATCATTGAACCAAGGGAGGTTAGGAGTTGGATCAGCTTTGAAGGTTTGAAGGGGCAGATATATTCTTTTTCATACCTGCTTGGGGAGAAGATGAATGTGGTTGCAGACTACATTAAAGAGAGAGAGAGAGAAAGAGAGAGAGAGAGAGAGAGAGAGAGAGAGAGAGAGAGAGAGAGAGAGAGAGAGAGAGAGAGAGAGACTAGATTTCCATCTTGCCTTCCTAGAGTCTTTGGGAAATTTTCTTTTGGGTTAGATTGGGATATACCTATTCCAAATGGAATTTACCCTGTATATTTTCTGATATATTTTGTTTAATTTTTCTGATGGTTATCTGCTAAAATAAATAGATTTACTTGATTTTCACTATTTGTGATGGTACTTTTGTATAACTTGCATTTGATGAGAAAAGACCAAATATAAACCTGAGAATCCCTTCCTTTTTAGTAAAGAGGAAAGCAGTTTGAATCTCAGAAAAATCATTCACTTAGACTTGCAATATGTTTTGGGGAGAAGATAGATACAATTCTAGTCTTGTATCTCATCTCTGAGTAGAACAAAATGAACGCTTGGTGGCCCCTCCAGGCAAGAATCAAAGTCTCTGTTAGTGTTATGGAGAAGATTCCCAAGATATCTATCAAAGCCTTTCCCTGAGTCACTTATAGATAAATTCAGGTGGACAAACACAAAAACCTTCATGGGGAACACACACATCCATCATATAGATGTAGACAGAGAGAACATAATGGACAGGTGATTTATGCTATGGTAGAAATATAGAATCATAGGTTCATGAAACTTTAGAGTTGAAAAGGACTTATGAAGTAAGCAAGTCTATCTAGTTCAGTTTGCAAATGAAGAAATGATGAAAGGAATTGACTTGCTCAGGCTCACATATTTCCTTAATTGAAAGATGTTGTAGGGTATAAAGCAACTCTTAGGAGTAGAAAATTATTTTATTTTATATTTATTCAATTTTATTTTATTTCCAATTCTACATTCTCTTCCTCCCCTCCCCCTCAAATTAAAAATAAAGAAAATCAAAAGGTATTATTAATGCTTTTGGCTCTAATAAATGTTCTTTTTTGCCTTACCAGAACTCAGACCCCCATTCAGATCCACTTCTCTCAGTCACCTTGACATTCCTTAAAAGGAATATCCAGTGGGATTCTTCTAACCTTAGGGTTCCTTTGGTTTTACCCTTGATAGGTCTATTAAACTCATTCTTATTAAGATATGATACCTGCCTAAGGGATATTCCCAAAGAATAGCCAAGATCCAAATAAATAAATATATATTAGAAAGATTTTAAAGTGATTTTTAGGCACAAAAACTGGAACAAGAGAGACATTTTTGGGAACAAAGTTGGGGGTGGTGGTGGGAAGAGACCATCCTGGTGTCGGAATCACACTCTGTAGGTGGTTGCCTATTCTGTCTATGTGTAAGATCAGCCCTGTTCCTCGTCCCGTATCCTATTTTGTTCTCTACTCTTAGGAAAGGTTTCATTCATCCACCCATTGATTTCCATTCATTCATTCTACAAAATTTGTTTATATCACAGTATTAGGTCCTATGAGAGATATCACAGTAGTAGGTCCTGTGAGAGATATCACAGTAGTAGGTCCTATGAGAGATATCACAGTAGTAGGTCCTGTGAGAGATACAAAATCCTGGTCAAGGAAAAATTAGTAGTCTAGTGGGGAAATAAGACAACTTTTCAAGTAAATATAATATAAGGTGCATAAGCTAAGTGTCATATCAATCAATTAACCAACAAATACCAGTGTCTACTATGTGGCAGCCACTGAGTTAGGCACTGAGGATAGAAGCACAAATAATAAAATAATCCCTTAGAGCCTAGTCTCGAACTGAACATGATGGACAGAGTCACAACATAAAGAACAAAGCTGATGCTAGAGAGATGGTGGAAGCTGAGTCTTTTGAATGCTTCTACAATCAGAGTCATTCACCAGTTAGAACAGAAACAGATTGATAATGCATGCTTCAGTCTCTCTAAAGTATTTCCCTAATTTATCATAATGACTCTCCCAGAAGCAGGTTTCTAGACTCTCCAATGGGTAAGTTTTTTTTTATCAACCAAGCAAGATAATGAAGTCTGCAAATGTACCAGGACCCAGTTATATATAGAATACAGTTCTACAAGGAAGCTTCATCTAGGAGGGATGGGAGATGTTCAAGAATGAAATTTTGAAGACACAAAGAGTATCATTTTCAATGAGATGAAAAAGTGGATTTACCTGAAGAGACCAATGGGAATATTCAGGGATTTCACAACTAATATTTTAAGAAGGACTGTACAGAAGCAAGGTCAGGTGACAGAAGATGAATATAAGTATGTGGCACAGTTCTATAAAAATAGTATCAAGAGTGCTAAAGCTCAGAACGAGCTGAGACTGGTGAGGGAAGTTAGGACAATAAAAAGCTTTGGTTTTTTTTTTTTCTCCTTAGGCTAAATTTGGAGGGGGAAAAGGATGAAAGAAGAAGGAATATGTCTGTTTGGGATACATAATAACTCACAACAGAGAGGAGGCAAAGTTGCTCAGTTATTATTTTGCTTCTGTTTTCTGTGCCAAAGAGAAGAAGACAGCCCTTAATTTCCTGATATTGATTCAAGTCACTGGACCCAGATGAGCTACATCTTTGGGTGCTGAAGGAAGAACAGATGTGATTGCCAAATTGCTGTCTGTAATTTAAAAGATTATGGGAAAGAGAAGTACCAGAGGAGTGGAGAACAATTATTTTCCCAATTTAAAAAAATTGGGGGGGGGATAAAGAGAACAGAATCTGCAGACTATAGGTTGGTGAGCTTGACTCCAATTCCCAGGAAAATTCTAGTTTGGTCTATGAAAGAAATGTCTTGAAAAGAAGTAATTAAAAGAGCCCTTATTGTTTCATCCAAGAACACACTGTACACATAAATACTATAAATGCAGTTTGTCTAGATCTTAGCAAAGCTTTTGATAAAAATCTTTCAAACTACTCTTGTGGGAATGATGGAGAGATGTGGATGAGATAATAATATAATTAGATGGGTTTAGAATGGTTGAATAGCCAGACATGAAAAAGAATTATTTCTTGCATTTTTATTTTATTTTTTCTTACTTATATGTAAAAAAATTTCAACATTTGATTTTTAAAATTTTGAGTTCTAAATTCTCTCCCCCAGTCCCTTCTCTCCTCTCTGCATGAGAAGACAAGCAATTTGCTATAGATTATACATGTAAGGTCATACAAACTATATTTCTACATTAGCCATGTTGCAAAAGAAAATAGACAAAAATTACAAGAAAAAAAGAAAGTAAAAAAGTACATGTTGATCTGCATTCAGATTTCATTAGTTCTTTCTCTGGAAATGAACAGCATTTTTTATCATAAGTCCTTCAGAATAGTCTTGAACCATTGTATCACTGAAAATAGCTAAGTCATTCACACCTATTCATTATACAATATTGCTGTTACTGTATTTCTGCATTAGTTCATATAAAATAAAACATATAGTTTTTCATTAGTTCATATAAATCTTCCCAGTTTTTTCAAGAACTATCATTTATTATAGCACATAGTATTTTACTGCAATCAAATACCATAACTTCTTCACTCATTCCTCAGGGGATGGACATCCTCTTAATTCTAGTTCTTTGCCACCTCAAAAAGAGCTGTTATAAATATTTTTGCACATAAAAGGTCCTTTCCTTTCTCTTTAAAAAAATCTCTTTCGGATATAGACCCAGTAGAGGTCTGCTGGATCAAAAAGTATGTATAATTTTCATTTTTTTAGTTTTTGCAAGGCAATGGGGTTAAGTGGCTTGCCCAAGGTCACACAGCTAGGCAATTATTATTAAGTGTCTGAGGTCAGATTCGAACTCAGGTACTCCTGACTTCAGGGCCAGTGCTCTATCCACTGTGCCACCTAGCTGCCCCAAAAGCATGTATAATTTAAAATCCTTTGACCACTGTTCTAAATTGCTCTTCAAAATGATTGGATCAGTTTACAATTTTACCAACAGGGCTTTAATGTCCTTATTTCCCCACATCTCCCAACTTTAGTTATTCCCCTTTTTCTGTTAGATTAGCTAATCTAATTATGTAAGGTGGTACCTATTGTATATGTAATACCTTTGTATTTCTCTAATGGTGATTTAAAACATTTTTTTCATTTAATTATAGATAGCTTTCATTACTTATTTTGAAAACTGCCTTGGACCATTTATCAGCTGGGTAATGAGTTGTATTTTTTGTATTTTTTAAGTGACTTGTCCAAGGTCACCTAACTAGGTAATTATTAGGTGTCTGAGGTAGGATTTGAACTCAGGTCTTCCTGACTCCAGAGTTAGTGTTCTATCCACTGCTTCAACTAGCTGCCCCCTGATTTGTTTTGTTTTTAAAAAAATTTTTAATTTAATTTTTTCCTAATTATATGCAAAGGCAGTTTTCACAATTCATCCCTTTGCAAGATTATGAGTTATACATTTTTCTACCAGCCTTGCTTCCCTCCTCTCTTCCCATGGCAGGAAACAATCTGGTAAAAGTTGTGTTTTAACATATTTCCATATCATTGTATTCTTATACAGTTGACTCAGTTATCTATATCAATAATTTATCTATATATAAGCCCTTTACCAGAGAAATTTGCCTTAAAATTCTGCTCCCCCCCCTCAGGTTTTCTGCTTTCTAATCTAGGTTGCATTAGTTTTGTTTGTGTAATCAAACAATTTAATGTAATCAAATTTATCCATTTTTAAATTCTGTAATGTTCTCTCTCATTTGGTCATAAATTCTTCCCTTTTCCATAGATAAGACAGGTTAGATATTCAATGCTCCCCTAATTGGCTTATGATAGCATACTTTATGTCTAAATCATGTACCCATTTTGAACTTATCTTGATAGTTGCTATAACATATTGGTCTATGCCTAGTTTCTCCCAAATTGCTCTCAAATTTTCTCAGGAATTTTTGTCTGAAAATTTTTTTATCTGAAACACCTGGATCTTTGGATTTCGAAAACACTAGATTACTAAGGTCATTTAGTGCTATTATAAGGTATGCTTAATCTATTCCACTGATCTACCATTATTTCTTAGTAAATTAATTTAGGTAGAATTGTCATTTTTATTACATCGACTCAGCTTCCCCATGAGGGGAGTGTAGATCTGATTTTATTTGTGTGGAAAATATTTTGTAATTGTATTTATATAGTTTCTTGGTTTGTCTTGGTAGATAGACTCCAAAACATTTTATGTTGTTTGCTGTTATTTTAAATGGAATTTCTGAAATTATTTCTTCTTACCAACTTTGTTGGTAATATATAGAAATGTTTATGACTTATGTACCTTTATTTTATATCCTACTGAAATTTTCCTGAAGTTTTTAATTATTTCAACTAGTTGCTTCAGGTATATTATTTGTGAAGGGTCATAGTTTTATCTCTTCATTGCCTATTTTGCTTCCTTCAATTTCTTTGTTTTCTCATTACTATAGCTAGCATTTCTAGAACAATATTGAATAATAATGGTGATAATAGGCATCCTTGCTTCACCACCGATCCTTCTGGGAAGGCTTCTAGCTTATGTCCATTTCAAATGATGTTTGCTGATGATTTTAGATAGAAATTACTTATTTTAATGAAAAGTCCATTCATTTCTATGCTTTCTGGTGCTTTTCATAGAAATAAGTTATATTTCATCAAAAGCTTTTTTTGCATCTATCGAGATAATCATATAGTTTTTGTGCTTTTGTTATTGATATGGTCAATGATGCTGGTAGTTTTCCTAATATCAAACCAACCCTGCATTGCTCATATAAATCAAAGTACATGTGTGTACTTTGTGATATATTGCTGTAATCTTCCTTGATAATGTTTTGTTTAAAATTTTTGCATCAATATTCACTAGGGAAATAAGTCTATAGTTTTCTTTCTCAATTTTTGTTCTTCCTGATTTAGATATCAGTACCCTATTTGTGTCAGAAAAGGAACTTAATTGAATTTCTTCATTACCTATTTTTTCCAAATACTATAGTTTATATGACATTGGGATTAGCTGTTCTTTAAATATTTAATAGCATTCACTTGTGAATACATCTGGTGTTCAGGATTTTTAATTGAACTCATTTATGGCTTGTTCAATTTCTTTTTCTTAGGGTTATTTAATTCCACTTCCTCTTCTGTTAATCTGGGCAATTTATACTTTTGTAAATATTCATCTATTTCATTTAGATTGTTAGGCTTATTGGCATATAACTTAGCAAAAAACTTCTAGTAATTGTTTTAATTTCATCTTCATTGATGATGAATTAATTCTTTTAATTTTTGATATTTTTTTGTAATTTGATTTTCTTCTTTTAATCAAATTGATGAATGACTTAATTTATTTTTAAAATAAAACCAAAATCTAGTTTTATTTATTTCAAAAAGAAATTCTTATTGCTTCAATGTTATCTTGGCAGGATATGTCCAGTGTGCCTCAGGGACTCTTTGCTGGACCCTGTGCTGTTTAACATTCAATAGGGGAAAAACGTAAAATCTTTTATTTGGGTACTAAAAAAAATCCCCTTCACAAGCATAACATATGGGGACACAACTAGGTAAAAATTTATCTGGACTTGATCTGGGGAATATGTCATATGGGAGAAAAATGTTTTGATTTGTTGGGCACCAGGGAGAAGAACCAGGAGCAAAGAGTGGAAATTGACAAGAGGTCAATCTAAATTGGAGATTTTTTAATGATCAGAGGTGGCCAAGAGTTGAATGAATTGTCTTGAAAAGTGTTGGATTCCTTCTCCTTGGAGTCTTTAAGCAGAGGCTGGATGACTCTTCATCATGCAGGCTATAATGGTTTTTCACGTAGAGGTTGGATTAAGATGGGCACTGACACATTCTAACTCTCAAATTCTGTGATTTTGTGATTCTGTGAGGTTTTTTTTGCCTTCCTATGTGACTGGGTCATTAATCATTCCCCTTTCTCTCTCTGAAAGAAAAATTCAAGGACAGAGGAAGGGAGATAGGAAAAGGGAAAACAGAGAGTGCCTCATTTTATTATTGTATAACTTCTTACTACCTCCATATCCATCCCCCATCCTCCATTGGGATAAGATTCCTTCCGCTGTTCTCTTTCTGTCCTGGGAAGAGAGAATTAGGTGATCTCTATCCTGGCAGTATGCTTCACAAATTCTCTCTTTTTCTGTCTCTGTCTCTGTCTCTGTCTCTGTCTCTGTCTCTGTCTCTGTCTCTGTCTCTGTCTCTCTATTTTTATGGCCTCCATAGGAAAGAAAAAAGGTGATGTAAAAGCACTAGAGACAATAATACATAGAGTTGAAGAAGATAAACATTCCATATATCCTTCATATCCATCCATCCCTTTATTTTGGCTTTTTTTTCATTGCCTGCATTGCTCTGCAATTCATCTCTGCTCATCTCTGCAGCTTAGTTTCAAGCATCTGCAACAACAGAGAGTACTTTTTTGTTGTTTGTTCGCCTGCTTTTTATGTACCAGTCTGCCTAGTCTAATAAACCTAACATTTGGGTGCTTCTGCTTTCAGACCCAAGAGGGATTGATGTGGAAGGCTCTGACAGTGATGACTCAGGAGACTAAGTCCTATTGAGAGAACCAGATTGTTTCTGCCAGAAGCAAGCTTGATTAGATTGTGACTGGATTAGGAGGTCCAAATACTATTAGCCATTTTTCTCCCTTCTCTATCCGGGCAGACAGAGGCTGCTATACAAGGTGAGAAGGAGAGAGAGAAAAAGCTACTTGAAGCTAAATTTTCCTGTCTAGTGCTGGAGGAAGAAGGACAATTTGGTTTCTATCAGAGGTTTCAGTTCACTGGGACTGTCTTCATTACCATGCTTTTCTTTGAAGCACTTAATTGTCATTTCCCCTTTGACCTCAAGGAGCACCAATGACATCAGGAAGGTGATGTCATGACTTGAAAGTGGATTGGACTGAAGTGAGGCAGGACTGTGCAAAGTCGCCAGCCCTGCTTTCTCCTCCAGATCATCTGAGTCCAATGACAATATAGATCAGCATATCTGGAGATGACCCTGAATTCAGTGGGAAGTCTTAGTCTTTTTAAACTAAGGGCTTTCCCAGATCTCAGTTTATCTGAGGCAGTGCCTATTCAGTGATTTAAGGCTAGGTAAGAAATGAGGCAAAGAAGGGGAAAAAAAGGGAGGAAAAAAAAGTCAAAGCCCAAGTAATGTTTTAAAGGATAGACACTAACAGCCATGTGAAAGGTCAGTATTGAGATCATTTGGTAAGGCAAAGGCAGATGGCTACAAATGGGAGGGAAGGGAATTGGAGGAAGGAAAGAAGTGAGGATTGGGAGACAGATAACCAAGGAGGTTTGGAGGTATTCTGCTTCACACAGAGGTTTAGCTCTGAGTTTGACTAATCTGCAAGATTAAAAAAAACAGAAAGGAAAAAGGAGGGAAGGAAAATGATAGCATTTTATGATAACTATGAAAGTGATAAATTTTGCCATAAAGAAATGGAAAGAGAATCCGATTAGGCATCAAGATCTGTATTCCAGTCCCAACTCTGCTATTAACTGGCTGCGTAAACTTGGATTAGTCATCACCCTTCTGTATGTCTGTTTTTCCACTTAGGAAATGAGGAGATGGGACTTGATTCTACATAAGATTTCTTCTTCTAAAATCCTATGATTCTGGTTATATTTGAATTATAAGAAGCAGCATCATATTTTAGATAGAGTTCTGGACTTGGAGTCAGGAAGACTGGATTCAAATACTATCCCCTTATAGTTACTACCTATGTGGACATATTCAAGTCACTCAAAGGCCATCCTCTAAGTTACAGATGGTTTGCAATCTGTGTAGGTGAAGGGAGGTCCTATAACAATAAAATTAAAGATCCTTGAGGTATTGATATAATAATATAATAGTTTTATTTAGTCCCTTAGGTATTACAGATATGCAATATACAATATGCATATGCAGATGTAGCAGTGGATGTCCTGAGCATCTTCCATGCATTCTGATTCCTTGTTAAAGGACATGCCTGTGCCAACAACTCCTTATTGGACCTTTTATCATTGTGGGGTTAGGTTGGTATTGGTAATTGATATTATTGGTATTGGTAACTGAGCCAAGAAGAAACAGCTTTGGAGAATCTTTTGTTACATTTTCAGTGTGAGCATTTACACTTTGTAAGGTGGTAGATGCTACAAGTCAGGGCTTAATTTATTGTTTTGTTCTATGTCTATACTTACGAAAGTGAAGGAGAAAATGTCAATCATGCAGGTTAAGCTTAAAAATGTTGTGTGGTAATATTTTTTGAGAGCTAGTTAGTAATTAGTTACCATCAAAACACTGACTATAAAAGGAACAAGGGGGGAAAAACTATTCTTTTTATACATGTCACTTTGACATTCTGCCAGCTCTCCTTTAGACTTCCAAAAGGTAGGGGTGGGATTTATCTCCCCTTCCTTCCCACCTCATTTCCTGTCACTACTCACCAAGACTGGTAACCATCATCTCTCAGAATCAATGGTAGCCAGTTACAGATTGGTCCTCAGGGAAGAAATATACAGGTAGAAGAAAGACAGGGACTTGGGTTATTTGGGCAAGACATTCTCACTGCCACATTCTCAGCATGTGGACCACTTTGCAAATGTTAAAATGTCATATAAATGTTAGTTGCTTTTGTTGCTGTTGACTTTGAGGACCTTCTGTCCTCTGTAATCTAAATGGAGAGAGTAGTAAGAGACAATCAGGACTTCAATTGAGAAGAAAGTAAGAGAAGCATTGCTGGAGACAAAGTAATGATGGATATGAAAGCTTGAGGTTACTGCATTTGGAAGTTCATCAAATCAAGTTAGTCAATAATTATTGGGTACATAGTGGTTTGCCAAGCAAGGCCATAACTAACCAATTTGACAGCTAGGACAAAGGTTACTAAATGTACTCTCAAAATTGCCTTTGTAATTTACAAATGAGGAGATTAAAGTGATCCATAGTCATATGAAAAATTGCTCTAAATCATTACTTATTAGAGAAATGCAAATAAAAGCTTCTCTGAGGTGCCACCTCGCTCTTCTCAGACTGGCCAATATGGCTAGAAAGGATAATGATCATTGTTGGAAGGGTTGTGTGAAATCTGGGACATTATTACATTGTTGGTGGAGCTGTGAACTCATCCAACCTTTCTGGAAAGAAATTTGGAACTACACTCAAAGGGCAACAAAAATGTGCATACCCTTTGATCCAACAATACCACTACTGGTCTATACCCTGAAGAGATGATGAAAAAGGGTAAAAACATCACTTGTACAAAAATATTCATAGCAGCCCTGTTTGTGGTGGCCAAGAATTGGAAATCAAGTAAATGTCCTTCAATTGGGGAATGGCTTAGCAAACTGTGGTATATGTATGTCATGGAACACTATTGTTCTATTAGAAACCAGGAAGGATGGGAATTCAGGGAAGCCTGGAGGGATTTGCATGAACTGATGCTGAGTGAGATGAGGAGAACCAGAAAAACATTGTACACCCAAACAGCAACATGGGGGCAATGGACTTGCTTATTTCATCAGTGCAACAATCAGGGACAATTTGGGGCTATCAGCAATGGAGAATGCAATCTGTGTCTAGAGAAAGAATTGTGGAATTTGAACAAGAACCAAAGACTATTACCTTTAATTAAAAAAAAAACCCTATATCTTATTATGTAACTGCTATTTCTTATAGTTTATTTCTTTTCCTTAAGGATATGATTTCTCTCTCATAACATTCAATTTAGATCAATGTATACCATGGAAACAATGTAATGACTGACAAATTGCCTTCTGTGGGGGGTGGGGGGAGAAGTAAGATCAGAGGAAAAATTGTAAAACTCAAAATAAATAAAATCTTTGTTTAAAAAATTGCCTTTGTAATACATGATGTGGAATTAATACTACAAATAATTAAGAAAATTTTAATTGAGAAAAGCAGCTATATGGTGTAGTGGTTAGAGTGCTGGGTCTGGAGTGAGGAAGATATATCTTTGTGAATTCTAATATAATCTAAGACACTTACTAGTTATGTAACTCTAGGCAAGTCACTTAACCATGTTTGTCTCAGTTTCCTCTTCTGCCAGTTGAACTGGAGAGGGAAGCAAACTACCTCAATACCTTTGCAAAGAAAACCTCAAATAGAGTCAGGAAGAGTCTGACATAAATGCAGTATTTCCTATACTGAACAGTTCTAAAATGCTTACTAGTTCTAACATGTGAATTAGAAGGAGTCTTACTCAGGGATTTGGTGAGGTGACAGACTCCTTTTCTGCTTACATCAATGGATACACAGGAACAGTTTGGGAATCAATGAAATCTTAATCAAAAGGCAGGTATAAGAAATGAAATCCCCTTAATGGAGCAATGCTATTAATATCAAATTAAATACTGACTTATGCCCTGAAAAATGGAATTAAACAATGATCCACATGGCACTTACTGATATTACCCCAATAACAGCTCATATTTGTATTTCTGTAGTAAATGAGAGCCAGACATAAAGATTGAGACACAGAGTACTTATATTTTTATCACCAGTTAGGTGACCCAAATGTAGTAATATAAGTTTGAAAAAAAACCAGGAATGGAGAAGCAATAATCATTGCTAAGAAAAAAAATTACAAAGGAAAATCCTGGGAAAGATATTTCTTATCTTCATTCTCCCTCCTCAAACTTACTTGAAAGGAAAGGGAAACACCAGGAAATTAATAAGAATAACTGACAAATAGTTTTATGAATATTATGTCTTCTGATTTTTCCCAAGAAATCAATGAGAGAAACACCATAGATTTGTTTTTTTTTTCATTTCAAAGATGCAGAAATTGAATTTCAGTCTTTCTCCATAGTTGCTCAGCTAGGTAGATGAGCTATGAAGGCAAATTTTAACCTAAGTCTCTTCTACCCTAATTCCAAAGGTTGTGTTAAAAAAAAACCCCAAACCCTACCATTTAAAAGAGAATAATAAAAATCAACATTTATGTAGCATTTTTAAATTTTATCTCTTTGGAGAGGTAACAACTCTGAGGTAAATAATATAGAAATGATTATTCCAGAGATCACACAGGAATCTAAAAGTGTTTGAGGCAGGATTCAAATCCAATCTGCCTGACTTTAAGATCAAAGAATTCTCAGTCTACATCAGGGATGTCACTTGGACTGACTATATGTAGTCCCAAACATTCCTCAGTGTGTCAATTACCATATTAAAATGTAATTTGAAAATGTTTTATAAAATAGATAAGAATACAATAAATAATGTAAATAATGTTAATTTGTGTTTTTTAAAGTCAATATTTAGACCCCAAGATCTGTTTCTGTTTGAGTTTGACACCATTAGTCTACACTGTTATCTCCAAAGAGTCATTTTGATTGTCTTAGAGTTAGTCTCTTCCATGCATCATCACCCTCAAAAAGAATCCACTTCAAATGTATAAAGAAAGATCTGATAAGCACTCATTTCCCTAAAGTTTACTCCACTTGAAATTATCTGTACTAGATTGCTGTCAAGACTTCTTGAATTTCAGAAAAGGAATTAGAGTTTATTTCTGTTCCTCATCTCCTAATTTAATCAAGATCTAAAAATCCTCTTTTAGTCATACCCCAATTGATCTATCAATCAATGGATCAACAAACATTTATTAAACCCCTACTATGTGTCAGGACATTGCTAAACTGGGCAAGCACAAAAAGTTGAGAAGTTTCTTTCATAGTTGACACAGGTGTACAGATAGAACATTTCAAAAGTCTTTGATGCTATTTTGAGTTATTAATGTTTAGAATTGTACCAAGACTTAAGGGATTCACAGTAAGTATGTATAAACAGAATTGTTAGAAAGTAGTTAGGGAGGGAAGGTACTGGTGGTTGGGGAGATCAAGGAAATCTTGTAGGGGACAGTCAGAGCAAAGCCATGGAAAAGGGAAATGGATTGTTAGGGAGGGAAAAACCCAGTAAGGTCAGTATGATAAGATTGTAGAGTTCATGAAGGAGAAGAACAAATATTAAGGCTGAAAAGGTAAGTTGGGGACAGGATATGATTATTCAGTCTGATTATTTAGTAGTGGTGGTGGTGATGGTGTGTGTGTGTGTGTGTGTGTGTGTGTGTGTGTCTGTGTGTTGTGTATGTGTGTATAAGTATATATGAGTATGTGTGAGAATGCGTGTTTGTGTGTGTGTGTGTGTGTGTGTGAGTGAGAGAGAGAGTGTGTGCAAGTAAATTGCTCTTTGTTTCTTCCCCATGCATGTTCTCCTTGAGTTCTAGCTTAAGAACCCTGGGTTTAACCAGGATATCTGACTGTCAGATTGAGTATGATATACTACTTTTCAAGGGAAAGACAGAGTATTGTAATGTCAATTATCAGTGAGACAAAGGGCTGGAGGAGGTGAGGGAAGTGAAGTCTAGGAAGACCTTGAGTATCAAGGCAAAGGCTGATAGTCTAAACAAGACTGTACAGGGATGAGGTTCTTTTTATTTAGAACAAAGCCTACAGAAAAAGTGAAACACAAAAATAAAATAGAACTCAGAAGATCAGCCTGAATGGCAGAGAACAGGGTAGCATATTACTACTATTAACTAAGATTCAAAGAAATTGCAAGTTTTGGGCAGTTTATGAAACTCCAAGCAGCCAGGCAAGACAGCATGAAGGAATTTCAGCAGCAGGTGATCAGTGAGGCACTGAAGTACAACAACAGTCTTAGAGAAACTCACTAATTGTGTGACCTTGTGTGATTTAATCTCTCTGGACTTCAGTTTTCTCATCTGTAAAATGAAGGAGTTGGATTAATGTACTGCTCAGCTCTTGATCTCTGATCCTATGTTCCTATAATAGTGGTTTGCTGCTAAGTCTTTAACTCCAAAGAAAGAAGTACCCATGACATTCTTCAAAGTTTGATTTGTACTATTACTATTTTCTCCATAACTTCCATAAATCTAGACAATCAAAACAAATCAAACTTTGATCAGTAGTGTTTATTGATTTCCATTATATACTATCGAACATTGACTCCCATTAATATGTTTATTTATTTAGCTCAAGCACATCCTTTACAAGGAAGTCAATTTTATCTTGGGGATAAATGGAATTTAGAATTAGAGATCTGGTTCAACCTACAACTGAGCAGAAATTCATTCTGCAACATTACTGTCCGGTGATCATTCAACTTTAGCTTGAAGACTTTCAATGATGAGACCTTCGCTTCCTCCTAAGTACAACTCTAATTTAGATATTGTTCTTTCTGTACTCTGGATCTAAGCAGAGAAGGACAGTCCCTTTTCCATATGACAGTCTTCCAAATCTTTGAAGGCATGTTTCATGACCTACTTTATATCTCCTGGTTCTTGTCCTTCGTTATTGAAGAAGGTCAAAATGACATCACTATATTTGAAACCAATTACAGTGTGTCTGACTGGCTGATCAGATCAATATGAGCTCATAATGCTCTGCCATGGGTTGGGCACGAATAGTCTTTGTGAACTCCTGGGATGGGTACTCTAAACTTACCGATGTCATGTTTCCTTTAAGCTGCTTCAATTTTTTCTTCCCCATAGAGTGCATCTCACTGATGAGGGCATGCCATGCTGGGCGATCCTGTGCCAGTGTCTCCCATGCTGTACAATCAACTCTAAAGTTCTTCAGTGAGATCTTCAGGGTGTCTTGGTATTGCTTTTTCTGACCCCCTTGTGAACACTTGCCCTGTGTGAGTTCTCCATTAAGTAGTTTTTTTGGCAAGTACATGTCTGACATTCTAACAATGTGTCCAGCCCATCGTAGTTCCTTTCTCTGTAATAATGTTGAAATGCTAGGCAGTTTAACTCAAGAAAGGACCTCAGTGTCTGGTATCTTCTACTGCCAGGTGATCTTCAGAATCTTCCTAAGACAATTTAAATGGAAGCGATTCAGTTTCTTGCCATGGCACTGGTAAACTGTCCAGGTTTCACAGGCATATAGCGGTTCTAAACTACTTCAGTAAAGCAAATCACAATTTTTTGATTTCCCCAGTGTATGTAAAAGTTATTTTTATACTATATTGTAGTCTATTAAGTGTGCAATAGTATTATGTTTAAAAAATGTATATACTGTAATTTAAAAATACTTTATTATTTAAAATAAAGGATATTGACAAACCAGAGAGAACACATTCACAAGTAAATAGCCAGAATAGTAAGGGCACTTGTGATCATATCATACAAAACCCAATTGAAGGAACTGGGGATATTTCACCTAAAGAGTAAAAGACCTAAATGCAAAAACCCTCAGGACTGATGGTATCAAGGGCCTTGGTCAGATCTACAATGTCTCAATAGACCTTCAGTGTGGTCTAATATCTCTTCTCTTCCACACTTTCTTTTGGAGCCTCCCAAATACTGAGCTAGCTCTGGCAATGCAAGTGTCAACCTCATTGTCAATGTGTACATCTCTGGAAAGTGCACTACCAAGGTAAATGAACTTGTCCATAGTACTCAAAACTTCTCCATTTGCTATAATCGATGGTTCCACATATGGATGGTATGGTGCTGGCTGATGGAACACCTGTGTTTTCTGGTGTTAATTGTTAGACCAAAGTTAGCACAAGCAGCAGAAAATGGATCCATACTTTTTTGCATCTCAGAGGCTTCATTGAGTGAACAATCATCTGCAAACAGAATCATGCACCAACACTCCCTTCACTTTGATTTTGGGTTGTGGCCTTTTCCAGTTGAGAATTTGTCATCAGTGTGATAATTGACCTTGAGGCCATGTTCATCCTTATTGAAGGTGTTTGATAACCTATCTGAAGATGTCATGCTAAAAGGTATGGCAGCAAGGACACATTCTTGGTTTACTTCATTGGTGACCAGGAAATCTCAAGACTGTTGTCCTCAATCAAGGACCTGGGCAAGCATGCCATCATGAGATTGACTTACAATACTGATGATCTTCTCCAGGCAACCAAATTTCCTTCACCTGAAAGTTGGTCACCTTTCTGAAAGCTAGTGTGGTATATGATATATGCTGCCTGACAATTCCAAGAAAAATGCTGAGAACAGAACAGAGATAGGTATACAACATTTGTAGATCTGACAAGGTCTTTGATATCATCAGTCTGGAGGGTTTTTGGACTTATGTCTCCTACTCATTAGGTGAAATATCCCCAGTTCCTTTATTTGGATCTTTTATGAAATGATCGCAAGTGCCCTTACTATTCTAGCTATTTTCTTGTGAATGTATTCTCTCTGGTTTGTCAATATTCTTTTTAAAAATATTTTTAAACGTAATATGATTGTACACTTAATAGACTACAATATAGTATAAAATAACATTTGTGTGCACTGGGGAAATAAAACATTGTGATTTGATTTATTATTATATTTGATTTTTTCAGTAGAACTGAATCTACAGTATATTTGAGTTATGCCTATATGAAAGCTCAATGAGATCTATGCCTACATTCTCTTCTTTGACCAAGGGTTCAATAAAATTTTGAAATCACTGAAAAATTTCTTTGAATGTAGTTGTGTTTACATCTATTTCCCAGATCACAATATTTGGGGACAAGAGGCAGTTTGCTTGTCATTATATCTTCTGTAGTTAGTCTATAAGAGTGCACATCTACTTGACAACAATTATGAACAGATCCAAGATCAAGTCAGTCTCATTGTTGTTCCTGCAACATTGCTCCTTGGAGTCCCCTCTACTTGTGATCTGGGAGAATTACATGTCAAGGGTGAACTGAGATAAATTCTGAGTCAATATCTTTTTTTTTTAAATGTGATAATAATGAATAGATTTTCTTAAAGTACAGGTCTAACCATGGCACTTCCATACCCCATTCAATAAACTCCCCTGGTTCCTTATTATCTTCAGGATTCATCCATCATTAATCTTTTGTTTGGTTTTAAAAGTCCTTTATAATGCTCTTCCTACCTTTCCATACTTCTTCTCCAACATGTCTTTTGCGATCCAGGGACCCTGGTCTCCTTGTTGATTCTCTCCCAAGACAATTCTGAACTTTTCACTGGACATAGTATTTTAGATATGGTTTCTGATAATAGAAAACTTTTCAGTAAGACTGTAACTTTGCTCTTTCTGGAGAAATATTATGCAGGGAAATATTGCCCCTTTATATAATGCATTTTTAACTTCTATTGAACTTGCAACCCACTAAATAGCTCGTAACTTTTTATTGCACTTTTTATTATTTCCCCTAACCCATTCATGCACAATTTATTTTTGAACTCAACTGTGAGATTTTTATTTTATTTATTATTATTTTATTTTTATTTCATTCTATTAGATTTATTACAATATTCTAGTCTGTTGAGATCTTTTTAGGTTTTGATTCTCTCAACCAACTTGTTAAGTGTCTTTCTTAGTTTTGTCTTATAGCTAGCATTTTTTATTGCCTTCAAGCTGGCAGAGTACTTTTAGTATGTCATCTCATGTCACAACAACCCTGTGTACTGGATATTATTATTTTTCCCTTTTTACAGATGAAGAAACTGAGGTAGACTGCAGCCAAGTGACATGCCCTGATTTGTAGCATTTGTTGGTTTCTAAAATGTAAAGGGGGCACAGTAGATAGAGCAGCAGGCCTGAAGTCAAGAAGACTCATCTTTGTGAGTTCAAATATAAACTCAGATATTTACTAGCTGAATGACTCTGGGTAAGTCACTTAATTCTGTTTGCCTCAGTTCCCTTATCTATAAAATTATTTGGAGCAGGGAAATAGTAAACTACTTCAGTACTTGTATCAAGAAAATCCCTTTGGTATCCCAAAGAGTAAGACACAACCGAAAACAACTGAACAACGACAAATGTAAATATCCACACTAAAAATTTAACAATTGCTTCCTTGAGAGTTGATCTTGACTCCAGCAATCCCCATATCTATTACACAGCCTTGTCTATCAATTATGTGCACAAAAAAAAATCCTGAGTGACACTGTCAGATGCTTTGCTGAAATCTGGGCATACTATACATATGACAGTCCCTTTATCTACTAGTCGTGTCAAATTATTGTCAAATATGAAATGACAATTATCATACCAAAAAGGAAAAAAAGAGTTGGTTTGGTATGATTTATTCTTGATGAACTGACACTGGTTTCTAGTTCTGACTGTTCCCCTTTCTGTGTGCTCACAAACCATTTATATTCTACTTTTTATTATAATGGCTTGCATTCACCTCTTGCTTTCCTCTATAATCCCTTCTTTAATAGTATTACAAATTTCTCAAGGGCTCTTCATTCTTGTTAGTGCCTAGAATCATCTCTTGTCCCTCGAGGATTAGATGGAAACACATGAGTACTGTAACATTACAATAAGTCCTCCATAATTTAATTGGTCAAACAGGACCAATTTTTGGATTTTTGGATTTGGGATCTTGGATTTTAAATATTTCTATTTCATATAATTTCATATAATTAAAGAAAGGTATTCATATTTAAAATTGAAGCTTCTGTTATTTAGAAGATGAAAAACTAATGCTATTGGTTTTATATATATATATATATATATATATCTATCTAAATAGCATGTTATATGTTAGGCAATATCACATAATATCACACAAACCATGAATGATTCAATAGAAAATGGTTATAGATTGGAAGCTGCTGGAAATGAGTTCTAATCCACTCTCTGAAACTTTCTATCTCTATGACCTTGGGAAAGCCATTTAATCACTAAAATGGAGAAAGTGGACAAAAATGACTTCTGAAGTCCTACTAACTCCAATCCTATGTTCTCATATGTCTACTTTCTCTGTGATAAAAGATGGAAATGAAACTTTGCTAAATACTTGTCAGTACGTATATTTATTAAACATTCACATAGGCTAAAGGGATTTAGTAAATTCTAAAGGAAGCTGATGACATAGTTCCCACCTTCAGGAAGCTTCCAATTTTGGGGGAGGGATGAAAGTCAAAGAAACCTAAAACAATGGGATTTTTGTGTGTGCATGATGCACACCTCATACGCATGCTAATACCTCATATATGCATATACACACTCTACATAATCATCTATAGCCTGAGGAAATTCAAATGCATTTTTTTTGTTTTTTTTAGGTTTTTGCAAGGCAAATGAGGTTAAGTAGCTTGCCCAAGGCCACACAGCTAGGTAATTATTAAGTGTCTGAGACCAGATTTGAACCTAGGTACTACTGACTCCAGGGATGGTGCTTTATCCACTTTGCCACCTAGCTGCCCCTCAAATGAATTTTCAATGTAACAAAATTACTTCCATGTCCCAGAAAATCACCCTCATATATAACATTTCATCAATTTAGGAACAGAAAAGTCTCTATAAAAGAGAAGTCTACTACAAAATGGTTTCTTTGTTCAGCATGCATGTGACAATCACCATTTATATGGAAAGTGTCCAGTCATTATTTGTACTGGGGAGAAGGAATTGGAAGAAAAGTGAGTTATTGCAGGACTGTTTAGTTTTATTAATTCACTCAAAGTTGCAGTCTTGTAGACATTTTAATGTGCAAGACACATTCATTTGCCTATCAAACTGCAGATACATTATAGTCCCTTCACCCTTTCCAGGGCAGATATTCCAGTCACCTATAGAAATAAAACAGTAACATTTTCTATTTCCAACTAAATAAAATCTGTCCTCCTTATACTCCAGTACTCGTGTCACCACTAGGCGACACCTTGGAAGTATACAACCAGCTGTTTGTTCTGTGTCGGAACCAGGTATTTGTTGCCCATTGGCTTTCTTTGTCCTTTATACTATATCTCTGGAAATTATAAATTATCTAAATACATATGTCAGTCATTCTCTTGACATATTCCCCAGTCCACTGTTTACACTTTTTTCCCTTCAGAGCAAAGGGTCGTTATCTGAATAAGTTATATAATGGATTAAATAAAATATATAGTAAAATCAGAATTACTCCTATGTGCCAGATTGTACTTTCTAGTTGATCTCAATTCCAATCGATCCATTGCACCATTTTGTTTTGTATCCTTTTCTTTTACATCCATAATATCTTTAGCCAAAATCTGGATCACAGAACAACAGGAGTCAGTATCTAGTCATGAATCACCTGTCTCTTGGTAAAAGCATGAGGTTAAAGGTGACGTAATATAGATTCACAATAGATGTGGCATCTTTCAAATTCAGAAAGTCTCGTTTGCATTTTTATGTGGTAAATTTGGTCTACTCGACTCTGTTCTACTCCTTCAGGTCAGAGGATGCTACTTGCAGTACTTCTATGGCAATAGATAAAATATTATGCACATGGCTACAATTTTCTTGTCTTTCTTATATGAAGATCACGAGCTGATCATTTGTCCTTGAAACTCCATTTTGACTGGAAAGAGCCAATGCTTACAAACTGCTAGGGTTAGTGCAATTGAGATACCCAAAGTTGGAGAGAGGACTACCTTGGCTGCTGCCTTCTTTTCTGGGTCTCCACCTTCAAAAGTCTGTAAGCAGGATAATATATGTCTTGCTTCACTATTACTTGGTAACCATAAAATCAGACTTTTTAAAAATGGATAATTTTAATTAGATTAAAAAATTTTTGCACAAACAAAACCAATGCATCCAAGATTAGAAAGAAAATTGAAAGCTGGCAAACAATTTTTACAGCCAGTATTTCTAACAAAGTCTCATTTCTAAAATATATAGAAAACTGAGTCAAATTTAAAAGAATACAAATCATTCCTCAACTGGTAAATGATCAAAGAATATGAACAAGCAGTTTTCAGATGAAGAAATTAAAGCTATCCATAGTCATATGAAAAAATGCTGTGAATCACTATAAATGAGAGAAATACAAATTTAAACTTTGAGGTACTACTTCACACCTATCAGATTGACTAAAATGCCAGGAAAGGGAAATGATAAATGTTGTAGGTGATGTTGGTAGAATTGTGAACTGAACCACTTGGGGTCATGTCTGCACTGGAGAGCAGTTTGGAACTATTCCCAAAGGGCTATAAAATTGTGCATACCCTTTGAGCAATACTACTACTAGGTCTATATCCCAAAGAGTTCATAAAAAAGGAAAAAGGTCCCACATGTACAAAAATATTTATAGCAGCTCTTTTTGTGACAGCAAAGAATTGAAAATTGAAGGAATGCCCATCAATCAGGGAAATAGCTGAACAAGTTGTAGTATATGAATGTAATAGAATACTGTTGCTCTATAAGAAATTATAGCAGGCAGATTTCAGAAAAACCTGAGAAGACTTACATGAACTAATACTTAGTGAAGGTAGCAGAACCAGGAGACTCTTGTATACAATACAAATGATGCTTTTTTATACATTACTAAAATATTCTTGTTTAAGAGTAAACATAATATGCCTCCCCCCCAAAATATAGACTGTCATGAGCAATAAAGTAAAGAGAAAAAATTTTAAATTAAAATAAAAAAATAATAATAGTCAGGTGGTGCAGTGGATAGAGCACTGGCCTTGGAGCCAGGAGCACCTGAGTACAAATTCGGCCTCAGACACCCAACAATCACCCAGCTGTGTGACCCTGGGCAAGCCACCCCAATCCCATTGCCCTGCAAAAGCCCCCCAAACAAAAACAAAATAAAATAATAATAATAATAATTAATGATAATAATAACAATAATAATAATAGGGGTGGCTAGGTGGCACAGTGGACAGAGCACCAGCCCTGGAACCAGGAGCACCTGAGTCCAAATCCAGCCTCAGACACCCAACAATTACCCAGCTGTGTGGCCCCAGGCAAGTTACCTACCCCCACTTACCCTGCAACCCCCTAATAATAATAATAATAATAATAATAATAATAATAATAATAATAATGTGTTTTAGTCTATTTTCCAACATTTCCAGCTCTGTTGTGGGTGAATCACATCCTTTATGATAAGTCCATCACAAATGCTACTTCCATATTTTTCCACTGCTGCCATTGCTGATTGCAGCTCCCTCCATTCACTACCATATACTATATTCTCTCTCTTTCCTTCCACTTTGTCCCTCTTCTCAAATGTGCTGTAGGGTAGCTGAGTAGCACAGCAGACAGATCATTGGTCCTGGGGCCAAGAGGCCCAGAGCCCACATACCACCCCTTAGGCCCAGCAACCACCCAGTCCTGTGATCCCAGACAAGCCATCCAATCCCAGCTCCTTGCAAGAAGTAAAAAAGAAAATGTGTTATATCTGACCACTGTCTTCCACAGTCCTCTCTCTTCTCCATCAGTCACATCCCCCCTTCTCCTGTCCCCTTTCTCTTCTTACTCTAGATGTCTATACCCCATTGAGTATATATGCTGTTTCCTCTCCTAGCCACCTCTGATGAGAGCTAAGGTTCCCTCATTCCCCCTCATTGTGATAAAAAAATCTTATTATATGAAATATCTTAGCCTATTCCACCTCTCTTTTCTCTTACTTCCATTACATTTCCCTTTTAGCCATTGACTCCATTTTTATAATATATTATATCTTCAAATTCAACTCTTTCCTGTGCTTCATCTATAAAAGCTCCTTCTACCTGCTCTATTAAATGAGAAGTTTCTCATGAGAATTATCAGTATCATTTTTCTATGCTGGAATACATGTAGTTCATCATCATTAAATCTCTCATATTTTACCCTTCTCCTCTATGCTTCACCTGAGTCCTGTATTTGAAGATCAAACCTTCTGTTCAGCTCTGGTCATTTCAAGAGGAACATTTGAAATTCCCCTGGTTCATTGAAAGTCCATCTTTTTCCCTGGAAGAGGACATTCAGTTTTTCTGGATAGTTGATTCTCAGCTGCATCCCGAGTTCTTTTGCCTTCCAGAATATTATATTCCAAGCCCTATGAGCCTTTTTTTAGATTTTTCAAGGCAATGGGGTTAAATGGTTTGCTCAAGGCCACATGGCTAGGTAATTATTAAGTGTCTGAGGTCGGATTTGAACCCAGGTACTCCTGACTCAAGGCCGGTGCTCTATTCACTGTGCCACCTAGCCACCCCTCCTATGAGCCTTTAATGTAGTTGCTGCTAAGTTCTGTGTGATCCTGACTGCAGCTCCTCAATATTTGAGTTGTGTCCTTCTGGCTGCTTGTAATATTTTCTCTTTGACTTGGGAGTTCTGGAACTTGGCTATAATCCTGGGGGGGTTATTTTTTTTGGAGCTCTTTTTGAGGGAGATCATTGAATTCTCTCAATTTCTATTTTGCCCTCTGCTTCTAGGATATCTGGGCAATTTTCCTGTAGGAATTCTTTAAAAATGAGGTCAAGGATCTTTTCCTGATCATGACTTTCAGGTATCCCAATAATTTTTAAATTATCTTTCCTGAATCTGTTTTCCAGATCAGTTGTTTTTTCAATGAAATGTTTCGCATTTTCTTATAATTTTTCATTCTTTTCGTTTTGAAGTATTGTAGCTTGACTTCTCCTAAAGTCAACAGCTCCTTTTAACTCCATTCTACATCTGAAGAATTTGTTTTCCCTCAGAGAGCTTTCTTATCTCTTTTTCCATCTGGTCAATTTTGCTTTTTAAAGCATTCTTCTCCTCAATAACTTTTTGAACTATTTTATCCATTTGACCTATGCTGATTTTTAACTTATTTTCTTCAGCATTTTTTGGATCTCCCTGACTAAGCTGCTGACTTCTTTTTCATGTTTTTCCTGCATCTCTCTCATTTCTTTTCCCAATTTTTCCTCTATCTCCCTTACTTGATTTTCAAAATCTTTTTTGAGCTCAATTTTGAGCCCAATTTCTGTTTTTTCTTGGAGTCTTTAGATGCAGGAGCTTGTACTTCCTCATCTTCAGAGTGAGTATTTTGGTCCATCTTGGGATCATAGAAAACTTATTTCTCAGTGGATTTCCTCTTTTTTCTCTGTTTACTCATTTCCCTAGCCTGTGCCTGGTTTTGGGATGCTTCCTGAACTTTTGAGTATTATTGGGACAACCCCCCCACAAGGATCTCAGTGTGTGTGAAGCTCTGTCATCTTTCCTGGTCTGTGAATAACCATAAGCACACTCCTCTGTCACAGGGCTGAGGTGGGGGGGCCTGCTATTTTATGGGGGGGGCCTACATTGTGATCAGGATCTGAATGTGGTCAGAGCCCCAGAGTCCTGTTCCAGATACAGAGGACAGACCTTGGAAGTCTCTCTCCACTCCCCCACCTAGGCTGAGCACTCAAGGTTCAGTTGCCTGGGGGCTCCTACTTACCAGCCACCTGCTTTCATTTCCTGGATCTGGGCTGCCTCAGCCTGCTGCTCACTGAGTGCCCTGAGGGCTGGGTTTCATGTGTTCACTCTGGCAGAGGTCCCCTCCCTCCTTGCTGCTGATCTTCCAAGTTGTGCCCCATGGTCCCCAGGGTGGAGGTCAGGAAACTGCCTTCACTGCCACAGCTCCCAGACACTCTGGGGCTACCTCTGGGAGGCTGAAGTTCCTTTACTCTGGCGGTCCGCCCCTCTAATCCTGTGGAATGGAGCCTTTCCACTATTTTCCAGGTTACCTTGGCTGGAGAACTGCCTCACTGGATTCCTCTGTGGATTCTGTCTCTCAAAAATTTAGTCCTTATTTTATAAGTTTTGAAATATTATAGCGAGAGAGCACCTAATTGAGGCTCTTCTTCTGTTGCCATCTTGGCTCTGCCCCTAAAATCAGACTTTAAGTATTATATTTTTGCCTTTGTTTTACCCAACTCAGCTGGAGATTTCAATTTCTCTAATTATTAGTGATTTAGAACATTTTTTTTCATACAGGCTATTGATAGCTTGGTTTTTTTCCTTTAAAAATGTCTATTATTATCCTTTCACCATTTATCAACTGGGAAACCAAAGATTTATCTTAACTGTCAAATCTAATGGCAGTTTCTCATATCTCATCCTTCTTTTATACTTTTATACTATTGATCTCTCCTTGTTACTCTCCTCCCTTTTTTTCTTTTGATTTTCTTATATTTTACTTTTCAATTACATTATGAAAAGTTTTTCAACATTCATCCACTTACATATTTGCGAGTTACATGTTTTTCTACCCCCCTCCCCATGATCTAGTAAAAGTTGGCATATACACTCGTGTTTACCATTTTTACATATTAGTGATTTTTTTTATGAGGAGTTAGGACAAAGGGAAAAGAAAGAAACCATGGATTAGGAAGGAAAAACATGAGAAGTTTTTTTAAAAAAGTGAACATAGTATCCATTCAGATTCTGTGGGTTTTGTTTGTTTGCTTTTTGTTTTCCTCTGGATGAAGATGACACTGTCCACAACAGATGTCCCAGGTTGTCCTATATCTCTGAACTGCTGAGAGGAGCTGCATTCATCATAGTTGATTAATTCACAATATTGTCATTAACATGTATAATAATTATACACATTGATATAAACAATATAAATAATATAAACATATAAAAATTCTCTTGTTTCTGCTCTCTTTTTGCTCAGCATTAGTTCATGTAAGTCTTTCCAGGTTTTTCCAAAGTCTGACCATTCATGGTTTCTTTTAGAGCTAAAGTCCTCCATAACATTCACATGCCACAACTTGTTCAGCAGTTCCCCAATTGATGGGCATCCCCTCAATTTCCAATTCTTTGCCACTTCAAATAGAGCTGCTATAAATATTTTTGAACATGGGGATTTTTCCCATTCTTTAAATTTCTTTTGAATATAGACCTAATAAAGGTATTGCTGTGTTAAAGAGTATGATTAATTTTATTGGTCTTTAGTCATAGTTCCATATAGTTCTCCAGAATGACTGAATTAGTTCACAACTCCACCAATCACAACCACCTTAATCAGTCTAATAGGTGTGAGGTGGTACCTCATAGTTTTTTTTTGTTTTTGCTTTTTGTTTTTTTGCAAGGCCATGGGGTTAAGTGACTTGCCCAAGGTCACACAGCTAGGTAATTATTAAGTGTCTGAGGCCAGACTTGAACTCGGGTCCTCCTGACTCCAGGACCATTGCTCTATCCACTGTGCCATTTAGCCTCCCCCTCATAATTGTTTTAATTTGCATTTTCTCTAATCAATGATGCTTTGGAGCATTTGAAAATTATCTGTTCATATCCTTTAACCATTTTTTCAGTTGGGGAATGATTTGTAACCTTGTAAATTTGATTCAGTTCTCTATACATTTTAGAAATGAGACCTTTAAAGGCACCCCAGCTGTGAAAATTGTTCCCCAGTTTTTCTATTTTCCTTCTAATCTGGGCTATATTAGGTTTATTAATGCAATTTAAAAAAAATTAATATAGTCAAAATCATCTAGTTTGCATTTTATAATATTCTGTAATTTTTGTTTGGTCATAAATTTCTCCCCTTTTCCTAGATCCTACAGTTAGAATATTTCTTGATCTGTTAATGGAAACATGATATCTCTCTTCATGTTTAAATCCTGCATCCATTTTGATCTTATTTTGGTTTACAGTGTGAAATGTAGATCTATGACTAGTTTTTGCCATACTTTTCTGGTTTTCCCAGCAGCTTTTGTCAATTAGTGAGTTCTTATCCCAGAAGCTGGAGTCTATGTGTTTCTCAAATAATAGATTACTATAGTCATTTACTACTGTTTCTTTTGTACCTATCCTTTACTGGTCTATTACTCTGATTCTTTTTTGTTGTTGTTTTGTTTTTGCAAGGGTTAAGTAACTTGCCCTAGGTCACACAGCCAGGTAAGTATTATGGTCTGAGGCCAGATTTAAACTCAGGTCCTCCTGAATCCAGGATTGGTGTTCTACCCACTGCGCCACCTAGCTGCTCCATTACTCTATTTCTTAACTGATACTAGGAAGTTTTTGATGACTGCTGCGTTTTAGTAGAGTTTTAGATCTGGTAGAGCTAGGCTATTTTTCTTTGCTTTTCTTTTCATCAATTCCCTTGATATTCTTGACCTTTTATGCACTAGATGAATTATGTTACTATTTTTTCAACCTCTGTAAAATAGTTTTTTGGTGGTTTAATTGGTATGGCATGGAATAAATATTTTAATTTGGTTAGAATTATCAATTTTATTCTATTAATTCAACCTAGCCATGAGCAATTGACTTTTTTTCTCCAGTTGTTTAGATCTACTTTTATTTGTATGAAAAGTAATTTGTAATTGTGTTTGTAGGTTTCTCTTGGGAGGTAGATTACCAAGTATTTTATGTTGTTTACAGTTACTTTAAATGGAATTTCTCTCTGCTTTTGGCTTTGTTGTTCATATAAAGAAATACTGATGATTTAAGTGAATTTATGTTATTTTCTGCTACTCTGCTGAAGTTGTTAATTATTTCAAGAACATTTTTAGTTGATTTTCTAGGGTTCTCTAATTAAACTATCATATCATCTGCAAAGAATAAAAATTTTGCTTTCTCCTTGCCAATTCTAATTCTTTCAACTTCTTTTTCCTAGCATATTGCTAAAGTTAACATTTCTAATACTATATTGAATAGTAGAGGTAATAATGTGCATCTTTGTTTCACCCCTGTTGTTATTAGAAATGCTCCTAATTTATCCCCATTATATATAATGTTTGCTGATGGTTTTAGATAGATGTTGTTTATTATTTTAAGGGAAAACTCCATTTATTATATACTCACTAGTGTTTTTAATAGGCATGGATGTTGATTTTGTTGCATTTATTAATATAATCATATTATATATAATATAATCATAATATAATTTATTAATATAATCATGATTTCAGTTGGTTTTGTTATTGATATATTCAATTATGTTGATTGTTTTCTTAACATTGAACCATCCCTGCCTACTGGGTATAAATTTTATCTGGTCATGGTGCATTCATTATCTTAGTAATAACTTGTTGTAATCTCTTTGCTAAAACTTTAAGATTTTTGCAACAATGCTTATTAGGGAGATTGGTCTATAGTTTTATTTGTCTCTTGTGACACTTCCTGGTTTAGATGTCAGCATCATATTGGTATCATAAGAGGAATTTGGCAGCACTCCTATTTTTAAAATAGTTAATGTAGAATTGGAATTGTTTATTAAATGTTTGGTAGAATTCACTTGGAAATTCATCTGGACCTGGAGATGTTTTCTTAGGGAGTTTATTGATGGTTTCTTCAATTTCTTTTTCTGAAATGGGGTTATTTAAGTATTTTATTTCCTCTTCTGTTAACCTGAGTAGTTTATATTTTTGTAAATATTCATCCATTTCACTCAGGTTGTAAAATTTATTGACATACAGTTGGGCAAAATAACTGAATTATCTCTTATTTCCTTTGGTGGTGAGTTCACCCCTTTCATTTTTGATACTGGTAAATAGGTTTTTTCCTTTCCTTTTAAAAATCAGATTAATCAAAGGCTTATCTATTTTTATTGTTTTCTCATAAAACCAACCCTTAGTTTTATTTATTAGAACAATAGTTTTCTTACTTTCAATTTTATTAATCCCTTCTTTGATTTTCAAAATTTCTAATTTGGTATTTTTTAAAAAAATTCTTGTCTTTTTGCTTTTAATTTTAGTTTTTTTTAACCCCAGTTACATGCAAAAGCAAGTTTCAACATTTACTTCCAAAACCATTGAACTTCAAATTTTCTCACTTCCTCTCACCCTATTCCCGCCCCCCCCACATTGAGAAAGCAAGTTACTTTGGTATAGGTTAAAAATGTGTAGTCATGAAGCACATTACTACATTAGTCATGCTGTAAGAGCAAACATAACCCCCCTGCCTTGAGAAACTTCAAGAAAAATTAAGTGAGACAAAAAAGTATGCTTCAGTCTGTATTCAGACACCATCAAAACTTTCTTTAGGATGGATTCCATTCTTTTTCGTAAGTTCTTCAGAGAAATTGCTTCATAACTTTTTCCCATAGTTGATATAGCTAGTTGTATTTCCCTCCATCCTATTCCCCCATGCCCATTTACTTTATTCTCCATCTCCTTTCACCCTGTCCCTCCTCAATAGTGTTGTATCTGACTATCCTTACCCAGGATCTTCCATCTCTTTTATCACCTGTACCCCCTCTCTCCTCCCCCTGATCCCCTTTCTCCCATCCCTTTCCTCTCCTGTTTTCCTCTACAGTAAGATAGATTTCTATACCCAATTGAATATGTATATTATTTCCTCTCTGAGCCACTTTGGAGAGTAAAGGCTCACTTACACCCCCCTTCCCCCTCTTCCTTTCCATTTTGCAAAGACTTTTCCTTGCCTCTTTTATGTGACAGAACTTATCCCATTCTCCCTCTCCTTTCCTTTTCTCCCAGTACATTCTTTTTCACCCATTAAATCCATTTTAAAGTATATTTTACCTTCAGATTCAATGCCCTCCAATGCCTTGTCTATACATTTCTCTTCTAATTGCCCTAATAAATGAGAAGGTTGATATGAATTATCAGTCTCATTTTCCTATGCAGGAATACAAGCATTTTGACATCCTAATTTGATATTGAATTGGGGAGCTTTAGTTTATTTAAAATTTTAAAAACTTTTTAGTTGTATGCCCAATTTATTAATCTCCTCTTTTTCTGTTTTATTCATATAATCATTTAGAGATATAAAATTTCTCTTAAAAACTACTTTGGCTACATCCCATAACTTTTTGGTATGATGTCTCATTGTTGTAATTTCTGTGGATGAAATGGTTGGCTATTTTTGCAATTTGTTGTTGATTTACTTCTTTAACATTTAGAACCAACCATACCCATATCTACTAAGTACAAGTTTCCAATTAATGGTTGATTATTTTTATGATTTGTTGTTTATCTATTCATTCTTTAAAACTAGGTTATTTAATTTCCAACTAATTTTTGCTAATCTTTCCATGGTCCTTTATTACATGTAATTTTTTTATTACATCATGATCTGAAAAGCATGCATTTATTAGTTCTGCCTTTCTACATTGATAGTAAGGTTTTTATGCCCTAGTACTTGGTCAATTTTGGTACAAGTGCTATGTACTGCAGAGAGAAAGGTATATTCTTTTCTATCCCCATTCAGTTTTTTTTTCCAGAGCTCTATCATATCTAAGTTTTCTAAGATTTATTCAACTTCCTAACTTCCTTATCATGGTTAATCTAATTGTGAGAGAGGGATGTTGAGGCCCCCCACTATTATAGTTTTACTGTCTATGTCTCTATGTAATTTGTTAAGCTTCTCTTTTAGGAATCTGGATGCTATACCACTTGGTGCATATATGTTTAATACTGATATAACTTCATTGCCTTTTAAGAAGATATAGTTTCCTTCCTTATCCCCTTTAATGAGATCTATTTTTTGCTTTTGCTTTGTCTGAGATCAGGATGGCTACCCCTGATTTTTTACTTCTACTGAAGCATAATATATTTTGCTCCAGCCTTTTTACTTCTACCCTGGATGTATAGTAATATTCTGGGTTTTTAATTCATTCTATTACCTGCTTCTGTCTTATGTGAGAGTTCATCCCATTCACATTTATAGCTGTGGTTCCTAATTCTGTATTTACTTCCATGCAATCTTTCCCCATTTATGCTTTCCTCTTTATGTTTTCTCTTATTCCTCCTCACCAATGTTTTATTCCTTTTCTCTTTTAATTTTTCATTTTAACTTTATCTTAACTTTTACTTTTACCTTTGTCTTCCCTTTTTTTTCAGTCCCTTCTTCCCCTTTCTTCCCTGCCTCTCCCCCTTCCTGTAAGATAGGATAAATTTTTAAACCTAATTGTGAATGTAAGTTGTTCCCTCTCTGGGACAAATTCATTGAGGAGGATTTACTCAGTGATCACACCTTTCCTTCTTTCCCTCTACTATAATAAGTCTTTGTGCCTCTTCACCTTTTGTTACTTATCCATTAATGTCTACCCTTCCCCTAGTGTAGACCTTCTTTTTACATTTTCATTTTTTAACTTTGTTTTGTACTTACAACCCTTTGTCAAAATATATTCCTTTTATCTGTCCTTATACAAGAGCTATTTTCAAAGGCTGATTGATTGCTTGATAGGGAGTATTGCCTCATAGTCACTAAGAACCCTTACCTCTTCTGACTCATTAGAAATACATTTCTCAAATTCAAATTATAGTCAATTTATATACCACACCCCTTTTTCAGATATCCTCTATGGTCTCACAATTCTCATGAACCAAACCATCATGCAAAGCCAATCATTTCATGAACCATTTGTGCCACAACCCTCCCCCATAACACACCCCTTCAAAGAGTCAAGGAAAACAAAATTTATTCCTTATCTTTTCAAGTCCAGTACCTCTAACTACACTCTCTCCCCATCATAGCCTTACAACCCTCCTCAACCAAAGTATCAGGTACAAACTCTCCCTCTGTCCCTTTAACATCTCAACCATGGAGATAAAATTCTCATTAACTAAAGTATGGATTAAGGCAAGATCTCTTCCTAATCTAATTATGTCCAAACCTTCTAAGTATGCTCCCATCCTCCATCCCTAGTGTACTACATGCCTCCTTACATGCATATATACATACATGCATGCATACATACATAAGTAGTAAAATAAGATCACTTCTTAAACTGTGTATAAAGCCTCTAAGTATTCTAAGTGCTGAGTACCCTGAAGGTCTCTCTTAAGAACTTTAGAATTGATTGTAAGACATAGGAAAGACTGACACAAGACTACTCATCAAAGAAAGTGCTGAACTCTAGGAGTAAGGCAGAATTAAAGTAGATCAAAGGAAATGTGAGATACATAAATTTAGAGTAAACACCCCAGGTTCTCACCTGGACTACTTGTGCCTGACATGTGCTAGAGCATTTTGAGCTTGTCTTGGTCTGATCAGCCACAGTTGATCACATTATAATTTATCTCAAATATAATGATGGCATTTTGGTCTTCTTTGATAATGATGGATAAGAGCCAACCACACCCATATCTACTAAGTACAATCCCTTCAACCATGTTCAGCCCTTTAACTATACTAAGAGAAATACAATTCTCTGGAGTAATAAGTGTTATATTCCCTTGTAGGGAATGTACACAATTTAATTTTCTTGATTAGCATTTTTTCCCTTTCCATTTACTTTTTTATGCATCACTTGAGTCTTGTATTTAAAGATCGAATTTTCTGTTCAGTTCTGGTATTCTTATTAGAAAATTTGGGAAGTCCTCTATTTCAATGGATAACCATCTTTTCCCTCTTACAGAATATGCTGAATTTTGCAATTAACTCTTGGTTGTAATCTGAGGTCCTCTGAACTATCTTATTGAAGTGGGGAGAGAGATGAAATATCTGAAATATCCTTGAAATATCCTATTACAGACCCTTTGATCCTTTAATGTTGAAACTGATAAGTCCTGCCTAATTTGGATTGTGCTTCTTTTGTATTTAAATTTGCTTCTTTTTGTCTGCTTGCAGTATTTTCTCCTTTAGTTGAGAATTGTACAATTTGGCTATGATAATCCTTGGAGCTTCTACTCTGGGGTTGGGAGGTGTGCTGTATATTCTTTGAAGGACTATTTTGTCTCCTTGATGTAGTATAAAAGGACAGTTTCCAAGCCAATTTCCTGAAAGACATTTTCCAGCTCTCTTTTTGAACTAGGCATTCTGGTAGACCAATAATTTGTAAATTATTTCTTCTGATCTATTTTCCAGGTCATTTATTTTTCCTAAAAGACACTTTACATTTCTTCTATTTTTTTCAGCCTTTAGATTTTGTTTGATGGACTCTTGATGTCTTATAGAATCATTAGTTTCTATTTGTCCAATTCTAACTTTTAGGGTTCTATTTTTTTCAGTTAGCCTTTGTGTTTCATTTTCCAATTGGTTAATTGTACTTTTAAATGGGTTGTTTTCCTTTTCCAGTAAGTTAATTTTACATTTTGATTAGTGGCATTCCCTTTCCAGTTGGTCAATTTGAGTTTATTATGAGTTACATTCCTTTTTACTTTAGTTGTGTTGATTTTATTTTTTGATGAATTAAATTCTATTTTCAGTTGGTTATTTCTACTTTTAAGGGAAATCATGTCTGATCAATTTTTGATAATTTCCTGCAAGTTTTTCACTTATTTTTTTCCATTTTTCTTCTTCCTCTCTCTTTTTTAAAAAATCTTGTTAAAGTTCTTTTATGAGTTCTGGATTTGGGTACAATTCATAAACTCTTTTGAGACTTCCTATGTAGGTAATTTGTCACTGCTTCCTTATTTTGAGTTGGCATTTTTATCATCTCTATATGAATAGTAGCTTTCTATGTTTAGTAGCTTTTTTTTGTTTATTTTGATAATTGAACTCTGCTCCTGGGGTATAGGGAATACAGTATCAAGCTTCCTGGCTTATTACCTATGCGGCCCAGGCATTGCCTATGTAGAAGTTTGTTTCCTTTTTTATGTTCAGACTCTGACTATGCAGTAGTTTGGTCCCAACTCAGTTCTCTCTGTTGCCCTAGTGTTCTCAGGGCTTAGACTTTGTCTGGGATTGTACTCTCCCTGCTGACCTGCTGTCTAGCTGCAGTCTTTCTGACTACTAGGACCTGGGCTGCTTTTTGACTGCTGGGATCTAGGCTGTTATCTAGCTGTCAGAATCTGGGATGTGCTGTGACTAGAAGCCTCCAAATGATTTTCCAGCTTTCCCACCTAGTTGGGCTCTGTTTTCCCCCTTTCCTCCTGAAGAGACAGACCTTCACTGAAGAACTTCTTTTGCTTTTTTTGTGGTGGAATCTGTAGCTTTAATGTCTGTGTAGAGCATTCATTTAACATTGTTTAGTGAAAAGCTTTGGGAGAATGCTAGCTTCATGCCATCATCTTGGCTCCATTCCAGAACTCTGTCTATGTTTTGATGATACTGCTCTCTCCTGGCTCTCATCCTATCTGTCTGACAGTTCCTTTTCAATATCCTTTGTTGGACCATCATACATTTCCTGCCTGATAACTTTGGGTTTACTCTAGGGTTCTATCTTTATACTTCTCTAAAATATTTTGTTTGGTGATCTCATTAGGTCCCATAGACTCAGTGATCATTTCTATGAAGAAAATTCTCATATCTATTTATTTAAACCTAACCACTTTCTTGACTTCCAATCCCTCATCTCTAACTGTTAATTAGACATTTTGTACTAGACACCCATATATCTTAAACCTAGCACGTCCAAAATTAAACATCTTCTGCAAATCTTCCTCTTTTGTTAACTTTCCTATTACTTCTTACAGTTCTATCATATTCTCCGTCATCCAGGCTTATAAGTTAGGTATCATCCTTGACTCTTCATCCTCTCTCATTTCCAAACCCTGCTGATTCTACCTTCACAACACCTCTCATTTATACCCCTTCTCTTCTATGATATTATCACCACCCTATACAGATACTCATCATTTCATTTCTGTATTATTGCAAGATTCTATGAGTTGGTGTCCCTGACTCATCTTTCCCCACTCTAATCCATTCTCCACTCAGCTACCAAAATGATCTTCCTAAACCACAGGGCTTACAATGTCATGTCCCTATTCAATAAACTATAGTAGCTAGCTCCTTCCTATCTTCAGAATCAAACATGAAATGCTTTTAAAATCCATTTTAAAATCCATTATAACCTTGTCCCTTCCTACTTTTCTAGTCTTCTCATACTTTATTCTCCTTCATTCTGATTTACTAAGGCAAAAAATGGTGGAAGAAGTCTGCTTGGGATGTAGGCGATAAGCAAGTACGTTGTTTGTAGATGATTTAAAAACATCAATAAAATTGACTAAAATGTGGTTGTTGTCTTATTACCATGTGCCAGAAATTCCAAATAATGTTAGGTCTCAACTACTTTTCCCTGAAAAAGAAGATTATTTTGGTCTGGGCTCTAAATAATTATTTAGTGAGGGATTCAGTCTCACAATTTGACCTGAGAGTCTGTTCATAATTTTTAGAGTTCTTGACATTTGAATAGGGGGCAATTCTCATCTCCAATCCCTGTGCTACTTCATATTCCTTCATTCAAAGAGTAGATTTGTAGAGCTTGATAATTTTTAAACACCAAGAAACAGAACTCAAGTTTTTTCAATTCTTTCATTCTATATGGAGTTTTGATTTGCATTTAAAATTTAAAACAGTGAGATGGAATGCATTGGGAGGCAGTAGATCATTGTTAATCGAATATAAATTTCAGATCATACCTGAACTATTTTACTGAATTTGAATAATATCTTTAAAGTTGGCATTTTTTCTTTATAAATTGTTAGTTGATTGCTTTAAAGCTAGAGAATTAATCAAGAAAATTAAACATTATAGGAACAGTACAATTTTTGTTGCCTAAATTGTACCTTTTGTAAACATTTCTTTTTGATTAAATTAATTTATAAAGTAAGATTTTAAAATTAATTTTGGTCAAATATATGCTTTTGGTTAAAACTTCCCAACTATCATATATTTGTTGCTTTTCATGAATGACAATTTTAAAAATTAAGAGGAATAAAAAATGTTCTTTGATCGAATGTGAGTAAAGGTCAATTGACAACTGGCTATACTACCTATTAATATGAACATATGAAGATTGATTTTGATGAAATCACTGGCAATTTCATTTTTTGTTGTATCCCCTGCATGAGCTTAAGAATAGAAACTGTAATGTAATTATTAATTTATGTGACAAATCAAAATGTAGGTATATGTCTTTTCCTTTTTCTCAAAAAATACATTAAGATAATTAAAAATATAGATTTATTGCTTTTTGACATTTCTGTGTGCTAATGCTTATTTTATTGTCCTTGCATGATTAGATATATGAAATTTAAGAAATGAAAATTATCATCAGCTATGTTTCTTTTCTTGCTTGTTAATATTATTCTTAAAAAATAACTTTGCCCTATAGAGGAGGATATTAGAAATGCAAAAGTTTTGACTCCAGGTGTCAAATATACTAATTATATTCCCATTCCAGTACCATATTCAATGATCCAGTGCCTTGGGCCTCCTTGCTTTTCAGACACAAGACAATTCAATTGCAGACTCTTCTAGCTGTCTTCATTCCTGGAATGCTTCTCCCCTTCATCTCTGCCTCTTGGCATCATTCAGGTCTCAGCAAAATTCCCACCTTCTTCTAGAACTCTTTCCCAGGTACCTATAACATCAGCGCCTTCTTCCAGTCTACCCCATATGTAACTCTTTGGACATAGTTGTTTTTGTTGGGTTTTTTTCCATTACCTAGTGAGGTCCTGGAAAGCAGAGACTCTTTGTATCTTTAGCATTTAGCAAGTATCTGGAATCTAGTAGGCACCTTATAAATGTGTGCTGACCGATTGACTGCCTTAAATTATTGATACTTTGGCTCATCTTACCTTCCATCCTTAATACGGTTATAGTGTTCATTGGGGTAGAACTGGGAGAGACTTTAAGTCCATCTGATCAAAATCCTCTTCTTACAAATCATCAAACTGAAACCCTGGGAGATTAAATAACTTGCCCAAGGTCAGAGTAAATATCAAAGTAATTATGTTTTACTCCAATTTGTACCCCCATAGTCCAGTCAAACTGACTTTTTTTCCCTTCAAACATTTATTTCATCTCCTGTCTCTGTCTTTGTGTAGATTGTCCCCCATACTTTTAATATATTCCATATTCAACTCTCCATCTTAAAATCTGTATTTAACTCAGTGTTCAGTGTCCCTTCAGTGTTCAACTCAAATATTATCTTTTATATGAGGTCTTTTCTGGACGCACTATGTGCTAGTAACTCATTCTCCCTACCCCCATTTTATTTATTCTATATTAATGAATTATATGTGCAGGGAAGCTAAGTAATACAGTCTCTCAGTTCTAGCCCAGTGAACACAGTAACCCTATTAAAAATGGAGGGGTAGGTTGAGCCAAGGTGTCAATGACTTAATTCTGTCAGTCAATCTGCATATATTTATTAAATGCCTACTAGATTCCAGATTCTTTTTTTTTTTTAGTTTTTTTGCAAGGCAAACAGGGTTAAGTGGCTTGCCCAAGGCTGCACAACTAGGTAATTATTAAATGTCTGAGACCATATTTGAACCCAGGTACTCCTGACTCCAGGGCTGGTGCTTTATCTACTGCACCACCTAGCCGCCCCTAGATTCCAGATTCTTGCTAAATGTTAGATATAATGAGAGTCTCTGCTTCTATGTATTGAGTCATAGTCTCTGCTCACTATGTATTGAGAAAAGACAACATGCAAACAACTATGTCCATAGAGCGCCAAGCCTAGAGACAGGAAGGCTCATCTTTCAGAGTTCAAATCTTACCTTAGACATTTGGGAGCTGTTTGATCTTGGGTAAGTCATTTACCATTTGCCTCAGTTTCCTCATCTCTAAAATGAACTGGAGAAAGAAAGGGCAAACCATTCTAGGATCTTTGTCAAGAAAACCTCAAATGGGGACATGAAAAGTTGGACATGACTGAACTAATATGTACATTTGTTTTGAACATCTGTACATATTAATTCCTAGAATGCAAACTCTTTGAAAGCAGGGGTTATTTTATTTTTTTCTTTTTTGCATCTCTAGCAGCTTGCAAAGTGCTCAGCCTTCAGTAGGCACTTAGCAAATGCTTGTTGATTGATAGATTGATAGCTAACACATTGGATAATAGCAGTGGGATCCAGAAAGGCTTTTTCTAAGCTAGAGCAATGAGTTATATCTAATAAGTTGATATGTTATGGAAAAATGTAAAGTCTTTCAGCTGAGCTTAAAAAATAAACTCACAAGATAGAAAGGACTTAGTGGTTAGATAGCAATCTGTCTGAAAAAGACCTGGCAGCTTTAGTGAACTAAAAGCTCAATATGAATCAGGACTGTGAAATGTCAAAGAAAAAAGGTGATGAAATCTTGGGCATAACTTCCAGGAAGGGCATGATGATCCTTCCATACACTGGTCAGAATATACTTAGAGTATTGCATTCAATTGAAATGCTACATTAAGGAACATTCGTGTCTTTGTGTGTGTGTGTGTGTGTGTGTGTGTGTGTGTGTGTGTGTGTGTGAGAGAGAGAGAGAGAGAGAGAGAGAGAGAGAGTGAGAGAGAGACAGACAGACAGATGGACAGACAGAGTCAATGACTTAGAGCAACACAGAAAGAGCATATACATAAAAACAGGGGACATATATGGAAACAGAGAGAGATAGAGGTAGAGAAAGACAGTTAGACAGAGAGGGAACAAGAATACAGAGGGAAGCAATCAATGGAATAGTGAAGGGCCTTGAATCCATGACATTATAAGATGGCCCCTAAAGGGGTCTTCCATGGTTAGACTACCTATTGAATACCACAATTTAAGAAAGAAACTAGTAAAATAAAGAGCATCCAGAGGATGGCAACCAAGATAATGGAGAGCCTAGACTCCATATCCTCCAAGGAGTGGTTGAAATTATTGAGCTGACCAAATTTAACCATAGAAAGTAAGATTCAGAGTGAACATCATAGTTGGATTCAAGGAGTCGAAATACTGTTATGTGGAGAAGGAATTCTACTTGTTTTCCTGGCACCAGTGGGCAGAACCAGAAGCAATGGGTGGAAGTTTCAAGGAGGCAAGTTTAGACTTGAAGTGGGAAAAACTACTTACTAGAATTGTTCAAATGAGGCGCTAGGCTTCCTCTCATTGGAGGGCTTAAAGCAGATACTGGATTACCATCCAACAGCCATTTTCAAGTTATATGGTAATTACATTCTTCTCTGCATTATTCCTCCCCATCTTCTTCCTCTAACCTCCATTTCGAATCATGGCTCTGAAAACAAATTGAATCACCATTATCTAAACATTCCTCTATATGCATTGTCTTTCCCTATTAGAATGTAAACTTCTCAAAGGTAGGGATTGTTTTGTTTTTATTTGTATCCCAAGCATTTAGCACATATTAAATCTTAATATTTTTTCATTCATCTATCCACCAATCCATCCATCCATCCATCCATCCATCCATCCATCCATCCATCCATCCACCTAGCCATTCATTTATTCATTCATCTACTCTAGGATAAACTACTTAAACTTTTTGGGAGTATAATCTCCTGATATATAAAATGAGGGGATTTGACTAAGTCATCTGTAGGTTGACTTCCTCCTATAAGTCCATGATTATATTTTACCTAAATTGTCTCATTTGAGTCTTATGACCACTCTATGGGATATGGAATTTTTTTTTTCAGTTTTACAAATTGAGGAATTAAGGCTCAGTTTCTAAGCAGCAAAGTCAGAACTTGAACTCAAGTCTTTTGACTCATGTTCTTTCCATTGTTGTAAGTAATAAGGACCAATGGTAGTTTTGGTGAAAATTCCACTTGCTTTTCTTTCAGCATTACTTAAGACATCAAATTGATATTTGCCGGTAGGTCTACCTAGACTAGATTTTTTTTTTGATAAAAATGTGATGTTTAATCATTTGGTATTTTCAAAAGAGAATTTGAATTGTCAAATATATTGTAAGAACTATGCCTGAAGATCAGGCATTTTTCATTCATTCTCTGAAGCAAATCACCTAATTACTAGCAATCTACCTTTGAACAGCTGTAATGAAACAGTCCTTTTCTCTAAGGAGTCATTCTTCACATTTACCTGGTGTTTAAATTCAGATTGGTCTCATAGATTGAATGGAAATAATGAAACAGGTCACCAAAATGGTCCAAAGCTGGGTTGGAAAAACATGGAATGGAACCCTTGAGTTCATTTAGGGATACTTTTGTGTGGTCACCATAAACAAATGGTATCATTTTTATCATGGGAGATGCATGTGATGCCTAATTTGCTGAGCCAATTTTACCTAAGTGGAACTTTTATCTCTCATGAATATAAAAAAGTTGCCTTCATTCAGTAATTTGTTTTAGGTAAGGATTCAGGGCTCAAGATATTTTAAGCCTATTGATAAAATAAAGAGGCTGAACTAATTTATCTATAATGTTGCTTTCAACCTTTCAAAATAATTCTATGATACTTCATTTGAGAGGAGATTGGCAGTGGATAGTGGATAGAGCTGGGTTTCATTTAAGGACTTCTATAGACTCCCCCCACCCCCTATTCAGATGGACTATTGGAAATTGATGCCTTTCTTGTCTTTGATTCTCTTAGTGTCTTTGAGTCCAATGAGACTTTTATTGTTCATAGTGATTTGTTGTTCAGTCATGTCTGATTTTTTTGTGATTCCATTTGAGGTTTTCTTGGCAAAGATAATGGAATTATTTATCATTTCCTTTTCCAGTTCACTTTACAGATGAAGAAACTGAGGCAAATGGGGTAAAAATGACTGGTCCAGGGTCTTACAGTAAATATCTGAGACCAGATTTGAACCCAGAAATTTGAGTTTTCCTGATTTCAGATAAGGCCCTCTACACTATAGCATCACCTAACTGTTCACACGCATAGTAGTAAGGACTGCAATGAGTTGTTCTTGTTATATGGTATAGCAAGGCAATACAATGTACCATTGCAGAAAGTTGGCATTGACCCACTTATTAGTCAGTGACTTTCAGCAAGTAATTGAACTTCTCTAGGTCATGGTTTTTGGGTAGCTAGGCAGCACGGAGAAGAGAGTGCCAGGTCTGTAGACAATAAGACATGCATCGAAATCTGGTGTCTGGCACTTACTAACTGGGCAAGTTACTTCAGTTGCCTCAGTTTCCTCATCTGTAAAAAGAATTAGAGAAGGAAAAGACAAATTACCAAGAAAACCCTAAATGGATCACAAAGAGTCAAAAACAATTGAAATGACTGAACAACAAGGCCACATTTTCTTTGTCTATAAAAGGAGAGGTTAGACTACCTATAGTTGGACTAGATGACCTCTGAAGCTCTCAATTCAGAATCTTCTAATAACCTTTCAATGCTTGAGATGCTATAGAGCTATGTTATAGGTATAGGCCTTCAGGCACAGGCCTTACATAGAGCTCTAAATCCTTATAATTCTATCATCATCAACAAACATTTCTTTAATTGTATTAATCACTTACAATGTACTGGACATCATCCTAGGCTTTGGTAGATGATGTGGTGTAAAAAGAATGGTAAAGAAAGAATGAAAAAGCATCTGTTGAATCCTTAGAAGTGATAAAAGGAAAAAATATTTTAAAAAAGAGATAATTATTTCCCTCAGGGAGCTTATATTCTAAATAGAAAAACACAACAGCTAGAGAGGAATAGTAATCAGAGGGTTGTCTGGTTCTGGGGAGGTGGAAAGCAGTGTGTACGGGGGAGTTATGGTAGCTTTTAGAGGTAGGTGGTAAGATGGTCTAGGTGACCAGTTGAATGAGACACAAAACTGAAGTATGGTCTAGTGTCTAGAACTAGTGAGTAGACAGGATAAGTCCTGTCTGTGCACTTGTACCTACTCAAGTTATCAGTGAAATGTGTGGAAGTTTCAATGTCCTTAGGGACTGGAGTCAAGATTTTAGAAGACTCCCATCTGGAAGTCCAGGTTTCTAGTCTGTGGTGGAGGGGAACTACCAAGTTGGAGAAGATTTTAATAGACTCAACAATAGTCTCATATGTCTTCTGTCCAAGGACTAACCTAAGTTCTAAAAATCTCATCACCTTTGGTCTTACGGCTATAAATTTCTTGGATAGGGATGCTAGATGGTGCAGTGGGTAGAGCAATAGCCTTGGAGTCAAAAGGTTGGGAGTTTGAATCCAGCCTCAGACATTTACTAGTTGTGTGATCTTAGGCAAGTCATTTAACTGTAATTGCCTTGCATCCAGAGCCATCTCCAATCATCCTGATTAATATCTGACCACTAGACCCACTTGACTCTGGAGGAGAAAGTGAGGCTGGTGACTTAGCACAGTGCTCCGCCACCCCACTCAAATTCAGTTCACCTTCTTGTCATGGCATCAACTTGCCTGATGTCATGGTCTTTTTCGAGAATGAAGGACAACCATTATTATTATAAATTCCTTGGCCACCATCTAGTCTTGACTCGAGTCTGTGGAGAGAGTATCCAGAGCAATAAAGCCATATATCTCTGAAAGACTGAAATATTATTCTCAGTGGCTTTCAGTTCAGGTCATCAAGTCTTTTATACTTGTAACACTGTGATGGCTGCTGGTTTGTTTGGTTGGTTCTTGTCCTTCCATTATCAAAGAGGACCAAAATGATATTACGATGTTAGAGACAAGATATAGTGTGTCCGACTGTTACTGATCAGACCAGTATAAGCCCAGAAAAAATTCTACTACAGGTGAGGCACAAACAGTCATTCATGGGTTGAGTTCTTTAGTTTTACACATCCTATCTTGCCTTTGTGCTGCTTCAATTCTACCTTGCTCATAGAGCATAGCACCCTCCCTGATAAAGGCATGCTGAGTGGTCCTGTGCCAGTGTCTCCCATGCTGCAGGTCAATTCCAAAGTTCTTAAGAGAGACCTTCAGAGTGTCCTTCAATGACCTTTTCTGACTCCTCCTCCCCCCTTCCCCACCATGAGTGTTTAGCCTGTATGAGTTCTCCATAAAATAGTCTTTTCTAACAATGGCTTGTGCTCTCTGTAGTAACATTCGAATGCTTGGCAGGTTAGCTTGAGAAAGGACCTCAGTATCTGTAATCTCCTATCAGATGATCTTCAGAGTCTTCCTAAGACAGTTTATAAGGAAGCAATTCAGTTTTCTGGCATTGTGGTAGGTGAGCACCTCTGTTTTCTTGGTGTTGATTGTTAAGCCAAAATGAACACAAGCAGCAGAGAATCAATCCATACATTGCTGCATTTCAACTTCAGAGGGCACAGTCATCTGCAAACAGAAGATCATACACTGATACTCTCTCTGCTTTGATGAATTTACTGGCAGTGCAGTAGCTGATCTTGATGCTGTGTTCATTCTCATTGAAGGCATTTGAGAACATGACTGAAAACATCAGGCTAAAAAGCTTGAGAACAAGGACACAAACTTGTTTTATTCCACTGGTGATCAGGAAATCACAAGAGTATCATCCACTATACAGAACATGGGTGAGCATGTGGTCGTGAAACCAGCACACAAAGCTAACTGCTATGGAAAGTATGAAAGAAATATAGGAAAGGTCCTTCCCCTCCAGGAATTTGTAATAATTAGGGAGACAAGACTTGGATCCATAAAGTGGAATGGAGTGTAAAGATAGCAGGTAATGATGAATCAAGATCACAGGACCTCAGAGTTAGGAAGGATTTCAAAGGCAGTTTATTCCAATCAGAGCTCTACAGAAAAAGGATAGGACAAAGAATTATCTCTTTACCCCAGTCACAATACAATGAAGCAACAATATCCATTGCCATAAACTAGGCACATGAACCTCATTTAGGTCCAATTTCTTGTTCTTTCCCTCTCATCTCAAGCACCCAACAAATAACATTATCTCTTCCTTCCAGAGGTTAAAGAGACTCAGAACTCAGTGATCTCAAACATAACTTCTTTAGGGTTTATTACCATCACAATCTATTAAAAATGGCCCCTATGAGGATCATTATTGGGGTTCAGAAAAGCTCTTATCTTGTGGTCTCACTAGAGTCTTCCAACAGCCCCAGCCCCCACTCTCTCTGCATTCCCAAACCTTTTAGAAACCTGCACCCAACTTTACCTTGATTTTAATGGCATTTGTTCCCACTCCACTGACACATTTTTATTCAGAGCAGTTATCATACACATCTAGACTCACATACATATTCTATAACACCTCATGGGACATATACACTCCATCACTAGGGACCAGGAAGAGTGTTAACTCCTTTATGGGTAGATGAGGGAAAAAAATGACAAACTGTGATATCCCATCTGACTTGAGTCAGTCCTGAGTGAGCTCTCTCAAATTTAGTGACTGTTTTGGGGTTTTTATAATACTAAAATTTTATACAATTTAGACAAGCCATATCAAAACTCAGCAAAATGAGTCTAAAAACCTTGGAAGATCTGACAAGAGAAAGAAAATTTCAGGATCAGATAGTTTCTATAGTGAAGAAGAGTAGGAAGAACAGTTCTGCTTGGCAGGACTGAAGGAAGACCTGAATTAAAATGGTCTGAGAATCTAAGAAGTGAGAGGTGATGCTTTTATGTTTAAGCCAGGAAGAAATTTTGATCACCAGGGCTAAGGCAAAGCTATGTGCTCTAATGCATTTCTTCAGGGTGGTCTTATTTAGACTGCACAATGTAAGCTTAAGGATGTCACACAGCTTAAGGGAAGCCACAATAATGACATTAACAATGATTCTCAGTAAGGTTATAGGGCAAGCAATAGTCTCAGCAGACCTGAAAATTACAGAACATGAATTTCCTTCTTGGGTTGTTTTGGAACAATCCCTGAGTTAGTTTTTTTAAAAGGAGAAGAAAATGAGAATTATGTAATGATGATGAGATGAGTAGTGGCACTTCTGGATGATTTTCTCATGAATTTAGTGCTGATTTAGGAGAGAATGTACATAGTAGGTGAGAGTCCCATAACAAATTAGTGAGATAAACTTAGAGCCAACCTCTCCTAACTAATGCTCCCTCCTGCCTGGTTCTTCCTGAGTGGAGTCAAGGATTAAGCATTGATAAGGTTTCTGTAAGTATAGAATGATGCAGAAAATAATCAGCATCTTTGAAAAAAATCAATCCAGTATCTTAAGCATCTTCTAGGAAGGAATGAAAGCAGTAGGTAAGAAGGAAGGAAAGAAGGAAATTAGCTTTTGTTTAAGTGTTTGCCAGAAATTATACAAAATACTCTACAAATACTAAGGGTAGTTGGATAGAGCACTGGCCTTTGAGTCAAGAGGACCTGGGTTCAAATCCAGCCTCAGACACTTGGCACATACAAGATGTGTGACCTTGGGCAAGTCATTAACCCTGATTTCCTCACATCCAGGGCTGTCTCCATGGCTGGTCAACCCTTCACTCAGGCCCAATTCACTTACATGTCATGGCAATCATCTCCCTGATGTCATGGTCTTCTTCAAGAAAGGACACACAAGTACTAGTCAAAACAGGTTAATCAGTTACTCTCTCTGAGGCTTTATTTGTTAAACAGGGATTATAAAATCTATAGGACCTATAGTTAGAGGGTTGTTGTAAGGTTTAGTTGAGAATTTAATACTCTGAAAATTTTAAAGCACTATGCTTTATTATTACCTCCTCCTGTGAGGTGATTACAGGGTTCCTCATTCCTCCTTACTCCTTATTGTGTTGGGAGAAGACCTGGTAGGACCATTGTTGATAGGAAAACTTATAAGTTGTCCTGGGATGCAAAGAGTGAATGGGTTTTTTATCTATGGGAGACCATGACTCTATCAGTATGTGAGTGTAATTTTTTCTTCTTCCCTCGCTCCCTCCCTCCCTTCCCTCCTTTCTTTGTCTTAATCACATTCTTATTTTTCCTCTTCATATTCTTCTATCATTCATCATCCTAAACACATTTATTGGCTAACTTAAAGAACAATGGTTCTGGATTTAGAGAGTCTTGGTTCCCACTTATGAAATACCTTATGACCTTGCACAAGTCACTTGATCTCCTTGGGTTTCAATTTCTTCATCCATAAAATGAGAAAATTATTCTAGATGGTCTCTAAAGGCTATTTCAGGTTTAGATACATGATTCTATGATCCTGTGTACTGTCCTAAATTTCATCTTTTTTTTTCTTGGAAGAAGCTAAATCTTATTATTTTTTAAAATTATATTCAAATATAGTTTTCAGCATTCATACATTTGCATTTTTTGAATTCCATATTTTTCTTCCACCCTCTCTACCCACCTCCCCTCCCTATGGCAGTGAATAATTTAGTTTAAGTTGTACATGTACAATAGTGTTTAACATATTTCCATATTAGTCATGTTGTGAAAGAGGAATTAGAACTAAGTGGAAAAAATCATGAGAAAGAAAGAAAAAACATAAAAAGTTAAAAAAGTGAATATAGTATGCTTTTCTCTGCATTCGAAATCCATAATTTTGTTTTGTTTTTTCTGAATATGGATGACATTTTCCATAACAGGTCTCTTAGGATTGTCCTTGATCACTGAACTGCTGAGTTCTACTGGTTCTGCTTACCATTCAACATCAGTGCATGCAAGTCTTTCCATGCTTTTCTAAAGTCCAGTGTTTATGGTTTCTTACAGAACAATAGTACTCCATCACATTCATAATATATAATTTGTTCATCCATTCCCCAATTGATGGACATTTCTTCAATTTCCATTTATTTGTTCCCACAGAAAGAGCTGCTATAAATATTTTTGTACTTTTTTATGCTCTTTTTAGAATATAAACCTAGGATTGGTATTACTGGATTAAAGATTTGCACAGTTTTACTGCCCTTTGGGCAGAGTTCCAAATTATTCTTCAGAGAGGTTGGGTCAGTTCACAACTCCACTAATAATGCATTAGTATCCCAGTTTACCTATATCCCCTCCAACATTGATCATTTTCCTTTTTTGCCATTAAATTTCATATCTAAATCCTCTTTCTGGAACTGTACTGTAACCTCCTTCATGACAAGGAATGCCTGTTATATCCCCTGCTCTCTTGAACATACTCTCTTGAACATGCTTGTAGAAGCTCAATTCTTGCTTGTTGATTGGTTGATTAATGAATTGATGATTACCATCCTTCTAGTGGGGGACTCAGGGAGGGGGAGGGTTAGCAAGAGAGATGATCAAATTGTTGGCAACTGCCCAGACTAGAATGGTTAACATGGGACATAGATGGCTTTTTCCAAAGTAAATTTACTGCTGGAAATGAATATTTGATGGAAGTGAGCACCTGCTAAATAGATAAGTTATGCTTTAATATAACACTGGTTGCATTCACTACAGAAATACATTAGTTAAATAAATAATACATGTAATCCACTAATGTACATTGGTGCCCAGTACAATAAGACAATCTTAAACTAACATCTATTAAAGGAACCAACCCGTTTAAGGAATAGATTTACCATTCAGAAAATTGAGGAGAGGGAATTAATAGGTTTCCTCTTGATTATAAATAATAGATTGTTTCTTTGCTTTATAAAGTTAAAATTATAATTCAGCTTTAGTCTCTTCATAGTCACATATTTACCCATGGAGCCTTGACCCACCCACCTCAAAGTGAAGACAGAAGAGGAAAAACTGAGGAGGGTGATGGAGAGATCCCTGGGTAATACATGCATTTGCCCCAGTCTTTCTGCTCCATAGAGGTGATGCAGGTGGAGTCAAGGACAAATTGGGAAAATTAAGTGCTTTCCCAGTAAAAAGGGAAATGGCAGAAGTAGAAAGTTTATATCACTGCCAGCTGTGAACCCTGACTCATTTGTTCCCCAACCACTTTTTTGGGGGTCAGAAGGGAGCAAACAAAATATTTTCATAAAGACACTTATGCTGCCTTCTTCTACCTTCTATTGGCAGAAAACTTCATCAGTGAGAAAAGAAAGACTGTGATTGCCCTAGCTGAGACATCATTGAAGTGATGTCTGGTTTTTATTAAATATCATGTGCATTATTGAACAATGCAGAAAAGTAGTAGAGATATGGTCACATTATAAACATTAATATCGCATTAAATGGACTCATGACTCACTTGATATTTAATGAAGGACATTTTGTTCACAATAGAATGGAGATTACATATAGCTCAATGTGACTGGAGAGGACAAATGGAATAAAAACATGGGATGGGTATGTTAGCATGGATTGGTATGAGAAATCATGGCGAGATAGCAAGGAAGGGAACATGTGCTGACCCTCACATAAAACCGGGTCAGAAGAATTCCATATGGAGGAGATAGTAGAGAGATATGTTATCTATCCATGCCCCCAGAAGTCCTTTCTGGTATCATTGTTGGCTGATCTCCAGGATTCAACTCAGAGGTGATTTGATTATTACATTTATCTTGGCAAATTGTAGAAGAGGGTGAATGAGTGTTGAACTGAGGGGTAAAAAGGAGTGGGAAAATAGCCCAGATGGCAAAAGACCAAGATATTTGGTGTTGATAAAGGTCAGGTTCAGAAGTCTATGAATGAGTTCTTACTATTTTTAGCAAACTAAAGTGTGATTGATCTAATTAAAACTCTGATCAGCATGAGTAAAACTGATTCTCTAATAACTCACTCCAGAACAGATTATATTTTCTCTCCATGGGACCATGTGAGTAGGTACTGATAATCACATGGTGGTATGCCCATGTCCAAGCTATAGTCCTGGTGATTAGGTAGGCTGATAGCAAGGAGAAAAAGCAACAAACCTGATGTCAAGGTTTCCAGCTTCCTTTGATGCCATTGGTGCATATGTGAATCCTCAGAAGTAAGAGAAAGTCTTGGAAAATTTTATTACTTCTTGGAAACATACCCATGAAAGACAACAGATCTGACTCCTGTTATAAGGTCAACTAATTGCTACCTCAGTAGTCCTGATCATGGAGCCACGAAAACCACAACTCTTCCCTTCTTCCTTGGATTCTTACTGGACAATTTCTCATCTAATAACCCCTTTGTCTATTCAATTTATCATCCTAACATGATTATCCTCTGGGATTCTCATCCTCTATATTCTGCCATATCTATACCTGTTGTAAACTATGCTGAACTGAACATACACTCCAGATGGCATCTAATTAAGGTAGAGCTTAACTCCATTATAATACTCTTCATTCTAAAAAATATCTTTCTCTTAGAGAAGTAGTGTGGGGTAATGGAGGGAGCATTTGTCTTGGAGTTGGTGCTTTAAACTAGGTCTGACAGGCTGGTTTAGTTGGAATTGCAACAAATGAAAACAAGTTGTTAAAAAATTATCACAAGATGAGAAATAGTAGTCCATCAAACAATGAAAGTACCTAGAACATAGGTATTTAATAACTTCTTGTTGACTTGACTTCATTTATTTATTTAGCCAAAGCATGGGAGAGAAATTCAGCAAGAATATTGATTCAGTTGGGCAAAATTTTTGCCTTAGCATTTGTCAAGGTGGCACTCTGGTTTTAAGCCTGAGGGAAGAGTTCCTGATGTTTCATGAGTCAGTTTTTGCATTGAGTTCAGCAGAGAACTTCATAAGTGGTTGAAACCTTAACCATCTGGACATCTGAAGATTAGAAGATGAATTCAATACCTTTTTAGGAAGAACCCTCCTAGTCTGAGTAGAATAGGGAAAGCTAGCCCAGTTCATGCAACACGTGAATCTAAATCTTTCCTTAAACACTTACTAGAGATTTAGTTATTCTAGCTCTGTTAACCACTTGAAGTCTTAATGGTCTCATCTATAAGATGGATATATTAATAGCATCTACCTCCCTTGTCTGTTATGAGGATAAAAAAATAATAAATGTGAAGCACTTTGCAAAACTTTGGGGATTATGTAAATGGAAGCTATTATTAATTAATTAATCATTTGTTAATTATTATAAATGTATCTTATGAGAGTATTAGTTTTTTCTTTTTGGTTGCCTTGTCATATTATTGATTCAGAATGAGTTTGCAATACACTAAAACAGAAATATGCTACACAGACGTATAGAAGTTCCCATTTTTATCTATCTATCATCTATCTATCTATCTATCTATCTGTCTGTCTGTCTGTCTGTCTATCTATCTATCTATCTATATCTATTTACCTATCTATTTATTTATTCATTTATTTATTTATTCATTCATTCATTTATTTATCTATTTATTTATTTGTTTTTTTATTTTAAGTTTTTGCAAGGCAAATGGGGTTAAGTGGCTTGCCCAAGGCCACACAACTAGGTAATTATTAAGTGTCTGAGACCAGATTTGAACCCAGGTACTCCTGACTCCAGGGCCAGTACTTCATTCCCATTTATATTTATTAAATTTCAACTCATTTGATTTAGCTTGCAAAAGATCTTTTGAGATCTAGCTCACTCGTGCAGTGTGTTAGATGTGTTCCATCTTTGTGTCATCTGCAAAATAGATTTCATTTAGGTAGCTAGGTGGCACAGTGGGTAGACCTTGGATCTAAAGTCAGAAAGACTGCGTTCAAATCCAATTTCAGACACTCTGTGACCCTGGACAAGACATTAAACTATTAATTGCCTCAGTTTCCTCAACTGTAAGATGGGGATAATAACAGTATTTATCTCCCAAGGTTGTTGTGAAGATCAAATGGCATAATATTTGTAAAACACTTATTACAGTACCTGGTAAATAGAGGGCTCTATAAATGTTTTTCCCTTTCCCTTTTGATAACCATTCTGTTCTATGCTTTCATTCTAATCTTTGAATACCCTCTATAATATACCTTGGTTGGATACCATAGGACCAAAAACAGATCCTTGGGGAACTCCACTAGAAAACTGTTAAGGTACCATTGATTCATTAAACTACTCTTTGAGCCACTTCTATCCATCAGTTCCAAATCAATTGATCTGCCCTATTTTTCATTTAGCCTATAGCTCTCTATCTTATCTATATGGGTAGTGGAAGTGCCTTTGTTAAATGCTTTGCTGAAATCTATGTTTATTACATTTGCAACATTTCACTGGTAAGCCAGCCCAATTATCTTGTTAAAAAATGAGACTAGCCTGTTCTTGGTGGAGTCATGCTGGCTATAAGTGATCACTACTTTCCTTTCTAAGTGCTCTAAACCTGTCCCATTAATAAAATGTTTTAGAATTTTGCCAGGAATAAAATCTAGATTCTCTGGTCTACCATTTACAGAGTTTGCCCTCTTCTCTTTTCATAAAAATTGAGACATTTTTCAGTCCCGTTACACCTCTTCCATTCTTCAAAACATTCTAAAGATTACCAACAGTAGTAATGCAATTACATCTGACAGTCTTTTTAGGTCTCCAGGATATATATTATCTGGGTGAAATTATCTCATTGAAAGTAGCAATATGCTGTCTGGCCAGTTCTTCACTTATTGTGGGTTTTCATATGATCAGATTTCCTCAGAGGCCATCTAATCCATTCCACATCTGGAAAAGAATACCCTCTATAATGTACCTTGGTTGTACAGCCTTTTGATTGAAGATATCTAAGCAGCCCACAACTCCCAGGGCAACTCATTTCACCTTTGGACAACTCTAATTGTCAGAATATTTTCCCTTACATTAAGCCTAAATTCACTTCTCTGTCACTTCTTTCCCATGACTCCCTGTACTTCCCTTTGGGATCAAGTAGCCCAATTTCAATTCCTTATATATGATAGACCATCAAAAATTCAAAACCAACCACCAGGTATTCCCTAATTCCTCTCTTCTCTAATTCATTCAAATGACTTTCCTATGGCCCCATGTGAGACCCTTTATCATTGTGTTTTTCATTTTATTGCTCACCATATTACCAATGTCCTTCCTAAAATGAAGCACCCCAAAACAAAGACAAGATTTCAAATAAAGTCTAATCAGTGCAGAAAATGGTGGGACCATCTCTCTCATATTCCTTGACACTTTGGTAGTTGCTTTTAAGTCATTTTTTACTCATGTCTGACTCTTCATGACCCCATTTCTTAGCAAAGATACTAGATCATGTATATATATATAAATAGATTTTAGTTATAACTATATTTATATGTGTATATGTATATGTATATATATATATATATATATACATATATAATCCTAAGTCTGGAGCTTGAAGGATCACTGAACCTACTTTGTCCAGTGATTTTTACAATTGAGTCTGAAGAAAGTTAAATGACTTGCCAGATCAAATATTTTTAATATCACCTTAGTTTATTGATATGATTACACTAATATATATATATATATATCATTCTGAAAATGAGTCATCTTTGAAAACAAAGAAATACATAGGAATATAGAAGAAAAAACACTTTATTGGTTGTATATAGATTTTATACAAACAAGATTTGCAAAGAGTTAAAGTGCTTATATTTAATTTAATATAGTATATGCTAAGTCAGTATAACCTAGTATATAGAGAGCAGATTGTTGTTGCTATTTCTTCTTTGTTCTCAAAATTATGATATCAGGAAGGTGATGCAGTGGTGATGGCTTTTGAAGCTAAGGCCTTTCCCCACTCTCAGTTTGACTGAAGCAACACCCATTCAGTGATTAAGGTTAGGTGAGAAATGAGGCAAAGAATGGCCTCTTTTACCTAATCAAAAAAAAAAATAATCTGGGAGGGGAAGACCCTATGAGTTTCTGGTCCTGAGCAATCAGGACCCAAACAAATGATCCAGCGGGCTTGACCTGGGGCATATTGTTGGTCAATCAATGAAAGCCACAGTGACTTGAGTTCAAGGCATAAAAATATATCTCAGAAATCCCAAGATAACTTTTGGGGTTTTAACAATCAAAATTTATGTTCTTTTGGGCAGAGTACCCTTGGATAAGAGCATGGAGATGTCCTCAGAGAGCAGATATCAGAATGAGGAAGCCTGAGTTCTACTGCCTACCCCTGCCACAATTGACTGAATGACCATATACAATTTAACCTCTTAGTTCCTCAGGTAACTAAGACTAAGACTACAGCACTTAAGTTCTAAAGTGGTTGAGTATTTACACTGGAAGAGGAAATTTCCTTAATAAGGGGCCTCTATACCAATGGAAACCATAAATCAATTTTTTAAAAAATGGTGTATTAATACAATATAGCTCCCATTAACAGCCAGTCTATAGTTGGAAGAGTAGTGAAGAATGGCTCATGGTTAGACCCACAATTTGAGAACACAATTCTCCTACAATGGACTGGGGTGGGGGCTAGTGAACTCCCAATTTTGTTTAACTAAGAAGGATTCCTCTCTGCTGTGGCTCTCATTGTGCCCTCATAATGAAAACAAAGGAAAATCAAACAATGTAAGGACAGGGTTTACCACAAGTGTTTATGAGAAATAATTTTAATACTAACAAATGTATTCTTTAATAGGATTAAGTTAAAGAAAATAATAAAAGAGAAGACAAAGAAGGAGGGGGTTCTCCTATAACTCTTCTGTTACTGGAATAAACTACTGATGCTCCTTCAATAAAACGTCTCATCCAAGGGATGATCTATAGTAGTTTCCTCTCTTTCCAAACTATGAAGAATTCTAAATCTCAGGATTATAATGTTTTTGTTGCTGGGAGCAGAACTGGGGGGGGGGGGAGCAGGCAGCTCTTGGCTAGAGGTTGTTGTAATGGTATGTGACGGAACATTTCCTTTCTCATCCAGCTGAAATATCTTCCCTGTCTTACTTCCTGATGCTCAATGCCCCTCTAAAAAGGGACAAGATCATTTTACCCTTCTAGACAAGTATTAACATACAAATACCTCTGAGAGGCATGACTTAAGTTCACTGACATAAATTCACTTTTCCTTCCACTGCACTGTCTACCAAGACCTACATATAGACCCTTTTTCTAGAAAAAAAATCACAATAACTAAGGCCAGGGAAGAGAGGATCATATGTTGCTTACAATACTAATACCAGGCTGTTTCAATTCTGTGATTTCCATTTCAAAATTACCCTCAATGTTCATTTGAATACAATTTTAGTTTAGGACAGAGGTGGTAGAAAGGAGAAGAAAATGAGAAGATGGGAGAGAGGTCTCCAGAATAGTTTATATCTGTCTCTAAGTGGCAGGGCAGAATTAGGAACTAGGTAGTGGAGGGAGGAAAAAGTCCTGGATCTGAAGGCCAAAGGATCTAGATTTGAATGACTTTACTGTTTGCATGACCCTGTGTAACCTCAACTTCTCTGGAGCCCAGTTTCTCATATACAAAATGAGGGGGTCTCTAAGGTTTCTTCCAACTCTAAATCTATGATCCTATGAAATAAAGTTTTTGAAAGAGCCTGAGTATTAGTCATCTTTTGGCTCCTCATCCTCTGAACATTTCAATAGAAACTTCAGGAGTCCCCATGCCTTGTAAGAATTCCTCATATTCTTTTCTGAGAAGGAAGAATACAGACAGCATGTGGATTTAGATTTTGACTCAAAATGACTTTATCTATATTTTCATGGAATTTATATTATCTTCACAACATTGAAAGATTTACCCAGTTCACCTTTCCAGGAGTGAAATAAATATGTCCAATCTGACCTTTCAATTGGTTCTGGTTTCTGGCTTAGCCGTATTAGGATCCAAATTAGACAAAAACCGAAAAATGACTTGTCACTTTATCCTTAAAGTCAAACAGTTCCTACTCTGTAAATACCTATGAAAATCAATTCCCTGTGAATTAAATTCTTTCATTAGTTATTCTATGGATTCTAAATCATTCCTAAAAAGAAAAAAATTGCTAAGCTCACTGATCAAAATCTTCAATGTCCTTTGTCCACTAAATTTAAATGAAAGTTTGGGACAGCGTCCAGCAGCTATTAGAGCAGAAATGACTCTTGCTTATGATTTTGAAAAGTTTGGGTTTCCTAGTTCAGTTCCATAATATTTCCTCTTTCAGTTTTCCCATTTGTGAAATGGAATGCAATGAGGAAGAGTCACTGGAAATGACAAGGTTTAACTGAGGTGATTTTATAGGCAATATAAAAATTTCACTCAGTAAATATTTAGAAAGCATATTTTGGGTACAAGCTATATAGACAGTAGAACAGAGTGAATAGAGAGCTCAAGTTGAGAAGACCTAGAGCCACGTCTTTAATCTTTGACACATTTTCATTATGAACGTGAGCAGGTCATTCTGTAAAGATTATAAGTTACAGATGGCTAGCCAAGATTTTATTCCTTCCAAATTGAGGATTATTCATAATGATGAAATCTCTGATCTGTGCCAAGAAAATCAAAGCCTTGCATTAGATACCTCGGGACATGTCACAGAATTGTAAAACTACAGAATCTCAGAGCTAGAAATCTAGTACCTCAGAGGTTGCCTAGCCCAACCATGCCTGAAGCATGAATCCCTTAATGACAAGTAGTCATCCAAACTTTATCTGCAGTGTTGTGGAACTCATTGTGACCCAGAGCAGTCTAATTTTATTTTCAGGTAGGAATGATTTCCTTAAATTAAGTTAAAGACTATAAAATGTGATCTTATGTTAAAAGAACTTAAAATCGGTTAAGGTATACATATTATCAAGAAAATTAACTGTTTAAGAGAGTAAACAATGTGACCAATGAATGATAGATCCCACGAATTCTCTAGTTTGTTGGAAGTAGTTCATATGGAGGAGTTCATATAGTAGTTTGGGGTGAATTCAGAGGATTTCATACAGCAGTTTGAGATGGTCAAGGAAAACTTCATAGAAGTGGGCTAGTCAATAAACCAACTGCCAAGTATTGATTAAGTCTTTAATTTGATTCCAGGAATTGGACTAAGCACAAGATAGACAGAAAGTAAAGCAGGTTGTACTTGTGTTTGATTAAATAAAAAAATTGTCATTCCATAACATTTTAATTAAATTCTGTCTGCTACCTCTTTTTAGACAAGTCTTGAAATTAGACATTACTAAGACATTCTTTTGTAGAGAAGACTGGAAATGGTACCAAAAATTCTAAGGGTAAAGACAGAGACAAAGTCAAGCTTAAAGATGAACAGTTTTCTACACAATTTGGGTACTAGGGATTATTATGTGAATCACTCAGACCAAAATAATAATAGCTAACAGAACAATTAGTATATGCCAGACACTAGAGCTTTATAATTATTTCATTTTATCCTCACAACAACCCTGGGTTATTTTTGTTGTTCACTTATTTTCAGTCATATCCAGCTTTATGCTACTCCATTTGGGGGTTTCTTGGCAAAGAATTGGAGTGATTTGCCATTTCCTTCTTTTTTAATTAATATTTCATTATTTTATTAATATTTATTTTATTAATATTAATTTATTTATACATATTTTATTTATTTTGTTATATTTATATTCAATAGTAGTTTCTACCTATCATTTTCTGTAAGGTTTTGAGTTTTACAATTTTTCCTCTACCCTCCCTTCCCTCCCCCATCCCCCCACAGAAGGCAATCTGATAATTTTTACATCATTTCCATGCTATATGTTGATCAAAATTGAATGTGTTGGGAGAGAAATCATATCCTTGAGGAGAAAATAAAATATTAGAGATAGCAAAATTATGCAGTACTGATACTTTTAAAAAATTGAAGGCCATAGACTTTGGTCTTTGTTTAAACTCCACATTTCTTTCTCTGGGTACAGATGGTATTCTCTGTCACAGGTGCTCTAAAATTGTCCCTGATAATTACACTGATGGAATGACTAAGTCCTTAAGGTTGATCATCACCCCCATGTTGCTGTTAGGGTGAACAATGTTCTTCTGGCTCTGCTCATCTTGCTCAGCATCAATTCATGCAAGTCTTTCTTGGCTTCTCTGAAATCCCATCCCTCTTGGTTTCTAATAGAACAACAGTGTTCCATAACATACATATACTACTATTTGTTCAACCATTCCCCAACTGATGGACATTCACTTGATTTCCAATTCTCTGCTACCACAAACAGGGCTGCTATGAATATTTTTGTACAAGTAACCATTTCCTTCTTGAGCTCATTTGACTGATGAGGAAACTAAGGCAAAGGGGGGTTAAGTGATTTGTCCACACAACTACAAACTGTCTGAAATCAGATTTAAACTCAGGAAGATGAGCCTTCCTGAATCTAGGTTCAGCTCTTTATCCGCTGCACCATTTAGCTGCCCTAGAAACCCTGGGACATGCATACTACTATTATCATCCTCACGTTACAGATGAGGAAACCAAGGTTAAGTGACTTGCCTAGAGTCACACAGCAAACAAATATATGAGGTTATATTTGAACTTAGATCTGCCTTATTCAAGTCCATCTCTGTATGTATAACTTGGACCACCAAACTGCCCTCAAACAGAGGTATTGAAATAGAGCCCTGACTTACTGGTTGTCTCCTATTTGGTATCATCAAGATAAGTCAATATGTAAACCTTCTAAATGAAATCCATATTTGATCAAAAAATTTCTACCTAATCGAACACATAGTTGGAAAACAGCCTGTCCCTTAGTAAAAGTAACAGACAGAACCTGCAAATGGAAATGAGACAGGTACAGAGCTAAATAGGAAGAAGGCATAATTGATTTTCTTTGGAAAACTTGGTAGTGATTTCCCCTGAAGCAAAGATCTGTCTTTTTAACATCAGTATTCTTCCTGTAATACCAAACTGTTTAATATCATAGAATTTTGGAATAAGGAGAAAACATTTCTAGAAATCACATTTTCTTATGTTTATTCATTCAGATTGGCTTAGTGAAAATTATATTACACTTTGAACCAGGAGACCTGAATTTGAATCTTGCTTCAGATATCTTTCTCCTATATGACTGACTATGGGAAAATCACAACTTCTGAAAGTTTCTGTTTCCTTATCTGTAAAATGGAGTTAGTAATATTTGCTCGTCTTACCTCACAGGGTAATTAGTAGGAAAGGACATTGCAAAAAGTTACATAAATGTGTTGTTCTACTGTTCACAGGATATCTCCTTCCAACATATCAAACCCTACATGTCCCCAACCTGAACTGAGCATCTTCCCCCATCCCAAGTTTGCTCTTGTTCTCAACTATTCCATTTTTAGTGGTTCCAACATTCTAATTTTCCAACCTTGAAGCTATCTTTGAATGTTTAGGAATTCTAGCTTCTGACAGGCACAATATCTCTTACAGGAGAATTACATCTCAAGATACATTTTCGAATAGATGATTACTTTAGCAAAACCTTGTTGCTAGTATATTTTTCTTGAATTTGTGTCTGAATTAGAAAATATTTCCTGAGTTTGTAGAATGAACTGGATGTCAAAATTGAGGGGGATAGAACTATAGCTGGAGGGTATTTCAGGTACAGTGACATGTACTAATTCTTATTTGCACCATTCTAAATTTCTCCTGATAATTTATCAGGCTTTAACATTATTTATATTCCCTCTCTCAATTAGATTAGAAATTCCTCGAAAGCAGAGCTAATATTGAATCTATTTTGGCACCCCTATTATACCTAGGAGAGTGCCTGACATTCAGTAGACTCTCTAAGATTCATTCTTCATCTTTAATTCCACTGATTCTGTTCTAGTTCAGACTCTCAACTCCTCTTGCCTGGTTTGCTGCATGTTGACTCCAGGCTTGCTCACCTCACACTCAATTTCCTAAAATACTACTTCCATCATGCTGCTATCCTGCACAAGAACTAGCGATAACTCCTGATTGGCTATTGAATCAAGGCTAATCAATCAAGGAGTTCCATAATGTGACCCATCCACTCATAGTGTCACAGTGGCAAATTCATCAGACCCTGAGTTTCAGTGTTCAATTTATGTGATTGTAAGGATGATACCTCATATTTAAAGCAGCTGTGAGATTCCTGTATAGATGAGGCTACATTTGCTAATGTGGGTCCTTAGAGATTTTTGGTGAAGAGATAGTGAGGGCAGTTACATGCTATTCATAGCAAAAATGAGATGAAGGGAGAGAAAATCCATTCCAGCTACAACCTTACTATGGGCTGATGAAAACAAAGACCATCTTTGATGCAAAGATTATATTCTCTCTCTCTCTCTGGGTCTAACATGATTATATTATTGAATTTATTGGAGCCCTCCTCACTTATTTAACTATTTAGATCACTCACTTATGGACTGTAAGATATAATTATGGCCTCCTTCCCAAATTAAATGAAAGGTTATAAGTGAGTTAACCCATCATCAGGGTCTGGACAGGAATTGATAGTTATCTTTTTGGAGAGCATATGCTTGTTAATAGTATCTACCTAATGCCAATTTCTTTCTCCATTTACTAGCTTTTTCTTTCTTTTTTGTCATAGGGTCAGAAAAGATCTCAGAATCCATTTTGTAACCAAAGAGGGATTTTTACAATATCCAGACAAGTGGTCATTCAGCCTCAGTTTGACTTTTAGTAACTGAGTGTGTATTACTTTTTGAAGGAGCACATTCCTTTTGCTCTAATTTGAATGTAGTTTTGGAATCTAATTGAAATTAATATCAAGAGGTAGGCAAATCTGTCTTTAGAACCCCATTGTTTATCACTTCTTTCTGCTTTGTGCTGCTTCTCATATAGACATGCAGATACCACAGACGCTCCCATTACCTCCCCTTCCCCCTAATTTCATATCATTCAAGCCTGCCATCACCAGACTATTCCTCAAAGTTGCCAGCTGCTCTGTGTCATCTTTCCTACAGGGTCTTTTGCAAGCTAATTTGATAAACCAATTCACAATGAGGTGAGTCTTACAACAACCCTGACTAATGGTCATCGAACTATAGCTAAAAAACCTTCAGGGATAACTCACTGCTGATTTAATTTTTGTCCTGGGGAGGAGGACAATGAGGCTTGTGTTTCACTTAATATAGAAGGGATAGCAACCTGGAAAGATACTAAGATTCGGAGTCATAGGCCTTAGGTGAAAATTTTGTCTCTGTTAATTATCATTTGGTTGAAATTGCTTTGTCCAAACTTATCAATGATTTTTTCCATTTTTAAAAAAAAAATATTTATTTTATTTTTGTACAAATGATGTTTTTTATGTGTTATTAAAATATTCTTGTTTAAGAGTAAACATAATACCCCCTACCCCCAAAATATAGACCACAATAAAGTAAAGGAAAGAGGAAAAAATTAAAATTAAAATAATAATAGCAACAACAACAATAATAATAATGGCAGCTAAGTGGCACATTGGATGGAGCACTGGCCCTGGAGTCAGGAGCACCCAAGGCCAAATCCGGCCCCAGACACCCAACAATCACCCAGCTGTGTGACTTCAGGCAAGCCGCCCAACCCCATCTGCCCCACAACTCCCCCCAAATAGCAACAACAACAGCGACAACAACAACAATGATAAATGCGCTTCAGCCTGTGTTCCAACACCACCAGCTCTGTCGCAGCTGGATCACATTCTTTAGGATAAGTCCATCACAAAAGCTACTGCCATAATTTTCCGCTGTTGCCATTGCTGATTGCAACTCTCCCTCCATTCATACTTCCCCACTACCAGACACTATATTTTCTCTCTCCTTTCACTCTGTCCCTCTTCTTAAATGTGCTGTTGCGTAACTGAGTGGCACAGCAGGCTAATCACAGGCCCTGGGGCCAAGAGATACCGAGCCCACCTACCACCCCTAAGGCCCAGCAACCACCCGGCCTGTGGTCCCAGGCAAGCCATTCAATCCCAGCCCCTTGCAAGAAGTAAAACAGAAAATGTGTTATATATGACCATTCTCCCCTGTGGTCCACCCTCTCTTCCATCACTCACATACCCCCCTTCCCCCATCCCTCTTCTCACCTTCTTATTCTAGATGTCTATACCCCATTGAGTATATATGCTGTTTCCTCTCCTAGCCATCTCTGATGATAGCAAAGGTTCCCTTATTCCCCCCTTTCATATCATTGCAATAACTCATTGTAATAAAAACTTCTTATTACATGAAATATCTTAATTTATTCCACCTCTCCTTTCTCTTACTCCCATTACATTTCCCTTTTAGCCATTGACTCCATCTTTACAATATATTATATCTTCAAACTCAGCTCTCTCCTGTGCTTTATCCATAAATCTTCTTATATCTGCTCTATTAAATGAGAAGTTTCCTATGAGTATCATATTTCTATGATGGAATACATGTAGTTCATCATCATTAAGTCCCTCATCTTTTACCCTTCTCTTCCACTCTCTATGCTTCACCTGAGTCCTGTACCCAAAGATCAAACTTTCTGTTCAGCTCTGGACATTCCAACAGAAACATTTGAAATTCCCCTGGTTCATTGAAATTCCATCTTTTTCCCTGGAAGAGGACATTCAGTTTTGTTGGGTAGTTGATTCTTGGTTGCATTATGAGCTCTTTTGTCTTCCAGAATATTATTTTCCAAGCCCTATGAACCTTTAATGTAGTTGCTGCTAAGTCCTGTATGATCCTGACTACAATTGTGTCCTTCCGCCTGCTTGTAATATTTTCTTTTTGACTTGGGAGTTCTGGAACTTGGCTATAATATTCCTGAGGGTTGGTTTTTGGGGGATCTCTTTCCAGGGGAGATGGGTGGATTCTCTCAATTTCTATTTTGCCCTCTGCTTCTAGGATATCTGGGCAATTTTCCTGTAGGAACTCTTTAAAAAATGATGTCAAAGCTCTTTTCCTGATCATGACTTTCAGGTATCCCAATAATTTTAAAATTATCTTTCCTGAATCTGTTGTTATTTTTTCAACACAATGTTTCACATTTTCTTCTAATTTTTCATTCTTTTGGTTTTGAAGTATTGTGTCCTGACTTCTCATAAAGTCAGCAGCTTCTTTCAGCTCCATTCTACATCTGAAGAATTTGTTTTCCTCAGAGAGCTTTCTTTTCTCTTTTTCCATCTAGCCAATTCTGCTTTTTAAAGCATTCTTCTCCTCAATAACTTTTTGAACTGTTTTATCCATTTGACCTATGCTGGTTTTTAACATGCTATTTTCTTCAGCATTTTTTGAATCTCCTCAACTAAGCTGCTGACTTCTTTTTCATGTTTTTCCTGCATCTCTCTCATTTCTTTTCCCAATTTTTCTGCTATCTCCCCTACTTGATTTTCAAAATATATTTTGAGCTCTATCATAGCCTGAGCCCAATTTTCGTTTTTCTTGGAGTCTTTAGATGCAGGAGCTTGGACTTCCTTATCTTCAGATTAAGTATTTTGATCTTTCTTGGGACCATAGACAATGTTATTTCCTCAATGGTGTTCCTCTTTTTTCTCTGTTTACTCATTTCACAGCCTGTGCCTGGTCTTGGGGTGCTTCCTGAGCTTTTGAGCATTATTGGACAACCTCCCCCCCCCCACCACAAGGATCTCAGTGTGTGAAACTCTCTCCTCTCCCCTGGTCTGTGAATGACCACAAGTGCACCCCTCTGCCACAGGGTTGAGGTGGGGGGCCCTGCTGTTCTAGGGGGGGCCTAGACTGCAATCAAGATATGAATATGGTCAGAACCCCAGAGTCCTGTTCCAGGGACAGAGGAAAGACCTCGAAAGTCTCTCTCCTCTCCCCTACCTAGGCTGAGTACTCAAGGCTCAGTTGCCTGGGGCCTCCTGCTTACTGGCTCTGCCTGCTTCTGGTTCCTGGATCTGCTGCTAGGAGCTACATTGCTCACTGACGGCTGGTTTTCATGTCTCACTCTGGCAGAGGTCCCCCTGCTGATCCTCCAAGTTGTGCTCGCTGCTCTCTGGGGTGTATGTCAGAAAACTGTCCCCGCTGCCATGAGCCATGGCTCCCAGAGCTCAGGGGCTGCCTTTAGGAGGCTGAAGTTCCTTCACTCTGGTGGCCGCCTCTCCAACCCTGTGGAGCGGAGCCTTTCCACTCTTTTCCAAGTTACCTTGGGCTGGAGAACTGCCTCACTATATCCCTCTGTGGGTTCTGTCTCTCGAAAATTTAGTTGAGTCCTTATTTTATAAGTTTTGAGAGAGAGCACCTAACAGAAACTCTTCTCCTTTGGCCATCTTGGTTCTACCCCACCCCCACCCCCATCAATGATTTTTTAAAAAAAGCTTTTTGATCTTTGTTTTTATTCATCACTCTTTTCCCCCTAGTATCCTCTCTTTTCTCAATGAGTAATATTATGTAACAAATAGTATTTTTAAAAGACAAAAACAGAAAAAAGAAAAAAAATTCAGTTTGACCAATCAATATATAGAAAAAGTCTGTAAGTATGTTCATATTATTACATCCATGTATTTCCCACATCAGAAGAAGGGTAGGGTGGTAGGAATATGTTTTCTCATATTTATTCTTTTGAAATAAGCTTGATTGTAATTTTACATCATTCACTTTTCTTTCTTTGTTGTTGCTTTTTGAGGATGGTTCTGTCAGTTTTTATTGTCATAGCCATGTGTACATTGTTTTCTTGGCTCTACTTACTTCATTCTATATCAGTTCATGTAAATCTTTTCATAATTCTCTATATCATTAGATTATCATTTCTTATAGTATAGTAATTTTTCATTACATTCCTGTCCTGCAATTTGTTTAGTCATTTCCAAATTGATGGGAATCTACTTTGTTTTCTATCACCAAAAGTTATACCACACATATTTTGGTGTTTATATAGGACTTTCATCTTACCAGTTGTCTCCTACAAGAAAAGGGAAAAGGAGTATGGACATTTAATCACATTATTTGCATAATTCCAAAAGAGATTTCCAGATTCAGAATTCAATCAATCATGGACCAATATGACCATCTTCCCATATCAAACCTCTGAAAGACTATTTTCATCCTTTGTCATCATTGCCAACTTGCATGTGTGAGGTAAATCTCAGAGTTGTTTTGACATATTTTTCTTATTATTATTTGAAGCATTCTTTCATTTAGTTGATAGTTTACAATGTGGCACAGTGGATAGAGCACTGGCCTTGGAGTCAGGAGGACAGGAATTTGAATCCAGCCTCTGACACGACTTGGGCATCTTGGGCAAGTCACTTAACCCTGATGGCCTCATATCCAGGACTATCTCCAGTCATCCTGATTCATAACTGGTCGCTGCACCCAGATAGCTCTGGAGGAGGAAGGGAGACTGGTGACTTAGCATAGAATCCCCCTCACTCAAAACTCAATTCACATGATTGTCCTGGCATCACCTCCCTTCTTCAAAAATGAAGGAAAAAATATTAATATTCCTATCCTTTGGCCACTTAACTATTGAGGAATGGATTTTGGTTTTTAGAAATAGATATATGAATATCTATGAATAGATAAAGCTCTCTGTGATTATCTTTAAATATTATATAAATCTCTTAATTGTTTATATATCTAGGATACCATACCCTTATCAGAGAAACTTGATACAAATATTGTTTATCATATGATGCTTTCTTTCTAAGGTGCATTGATTTTGTCTATACTTTTAGAAGTTTTAAGTTTCATGTAATCCATTATCTATTTTATCTTTTGCATTTGCTTCTAGCCTTTGTTTAATTAATTTAATTCTATCCTTTGTTTAATAACTGGGAAAGAATTGATATGATTTTTTCTAGTTTTATTTTTTTAAAATAATCTGAGCTTCAACATTGTTGTTGAGTCATTTCTGTTGTATATAACTCTCTGTGAATCCCTTTGAGATTTTCTTGGCAAAGATACTAGTTTGCCATTTCCTTCTCTAACTCCTTTAACAGATGAATAACTGAGGCAAACAGAATTAATTACTTCTCCAAGGGTCACACACTTATTTAAGTGTCTGAGACTGGATTTGATCTCAGTTCTTCCTGATTTCAGTGCTGATGTCCATCCATTTCACCTCTTAGGTGCTCCCTAATCTTTAATATTAAGGTCACATTTCTATTTAGAATATATTTGTGTTATATGGTAAAAGGCTAATATTTACCAGACTTCTTTCTAATTTTCCTAGCAGTCTCTATTTATTTATCTATCTATCTATCTATCTATCTATCTATCTATCTATCTATCTATTTATTTTTTAGTTTTTGCAAGGCAATGGGGTTAAGTGGCTTGCCCAAGGCCACACAGCTAGGTAATCATTAACTGAGTCCAGATTTGAACTTAGGTACTCCTGACTCCAGGCTGGTGCTCTATCCACTGCACCCCCTAGCCGCCCCTTAGCAGTCTTTATTAAATAGGAAGTTAATGCTTTCCTAAGTAATTTATGTTTTCTGAGTTGTTGAGTTTCATTGTTTTTGATTCTCCCTTGCCTGGTCTGTTCTACTGATCAACCTCTCTCTTTTTAAATTAATATCCTTTGGTTTCCACTGCTTCTTTATAATTTAGTATAAGGTCTTGAAGTGTTAGTTCCTCATTCCATTTTCATTGACCTAAATCTTTGTCCCAAGAAACAATAATAGAAAAGTAAATCCCATTCCAAATAATTTTAAGATACATAAAGTACTTGGGGATCAAGCTTCCACAGCACTCTTGTATCAATTCATTTACAAAATACTCCTTAATGAAATAAAGAACAACTTAAATAGCTGAAGAAATATTTAGTGTTTGTGACTGGACCATGCTTATGTAATAAAAATGGCAATATTATCAGCATTAATTTATAGTTTTAATGCTACACCAATAAAGTTACAAAAGGGCTATCATAAAATAATAACAAATATTATTTGGAAAAACAAAAGATCTAGAATATCGAAGGTAATTATGGAAAGAAATGTCAACAAAGGGAGCAAGTCATTTAATGCTGCTTATTCTTTTTTCTATCTCAGACTCCTTATATGTGGGTAATATGATAATATTCTAGATAAAATAAGGATAATAATGACTTTTCTTATATTTTTGTGAAGATAAAGTAAGATGATATTTGTAAAGTGCTTTGCAAATGTTAAAACATATATAAATTATATATGTGTATATGTGTGTTTATTGCCAGCCTCAGCAAAATTGTAATATGAAATCTAAAGATGGACAATCTGCTTGGTTTTGAGGCACAGAAAAAATTAAATAGTCACTCACCCTACTACAAGTGTTTGTAAAAGTTGGAGCCCTTTGTGGATGGATGAGTGGGGAAATATCTCACAGCAGCTACCTGACTGGCCCTTTTGGGGGGCAACTAGATGGTGCAGTAGGGAAAGTACTTGGCCTGGAATCAGAAAGCCTCAAATTCAAAATCATCCTCAGACATTTAATAGCATTATGACTCTGGACAAGTCACTTCACTTCTGTTTTCCTCATTTTTTTCCTACTGTAAAATGGATTATTAATAATAACACCTACCTCACAAGATTCAAATGAGGATCAAATGAGATAATATTTGTAAAATGCTTAGCATAGTCCTGGAACATAGCAGTGAGCACTTAATGAATTTTCATTTTCTTCCCCTATAGTTTTCTTTTATTGTTGTTGTCGATGTTCCAAGTTATTTCTCTTTATTGTGTTTCTGTTGTCTGAGGTATTTGAAAAACAAATAGTTTCTTCAGATCTGGTTTTCTTTGTAGAAATATTTCAAAAGCTTTTTTCTTTTTTTTAAATTTTAGAAAGGTTTTATTTTGAGTTTTACAATTCCCCGCCCCCCAATCTTGCTACCCTTCCCCACAGAAGGCAGTTTGTTAGTGTTTACATCATTCCTATAGTATGCATTGATCTAAATTGAATGTGATGAGAGAGAAATCATATCCTTAAGAAGAAACATATAGTATGAGATATAACAGAATTACATAAGACAACTTTTTTTTTAAAAAATTAAAGGTAATGGTCTTTGGTCTTTGTTCAAACTTTACAATTCTTTCTCAGGATACAGATGCCTTGTTGGTTTAAGCAAGTCCATTAAGGTTGATCATCACTCCCATGTGGTTGTTAGGGTATACAATGTTCTTTTGGTTCTGCTCATCTTGCTCAGCATCAGTTCATGCAAATCTTTCCAGGCTTCCCTGATTTATATAAACTATTTGGAAAAATAGGTGAAGACAGAACTCTGCCTCACTCTTTCTATGACACCAATATGGTGCTGATACCTAAATTAGGAAGAGTTAAAACAGAGAAAGAAAATTATAGATCTATCTCCTTTATTAATATAGATGCAAAAATCTTAAATAAAATTTTACAATTCATTATGACCAAGTAGGATTTATCCCAGGAATGCAGGTTTGATTCAATATTAGGAAAACTGTCAGTATAATTAATTATATCATTAACAAACCTATCAGAAATCACATGATTATATCAATAGATGCTGAAAAAGCTTTTGACAAAATGCAACACCCATTCCTACTAAAAACACTAGAAAGCATGGGAATAAATGTACTATTCCTTAGAATAATAAACAGTGTCTATCTGAAATCATCAACAAGCATTATATGCAATGGGGATAGGCTAGAGGCATTCACATTAAGATCAGGGGTGAAACAAGGATGCCCATTATCACCACTACTATTCAATATCATATTAGAAATATTAGCTTCAGCAATCAGAGAAGAAAAAAAATTGAAGGAATTAGAATTGGGAAGGAAGAGACAAAACTCTCACTCTTTGCAGATGACATGATGGTATACCTAGAGAATCCCAAAAAATCATCTAAAAAACTACTAGAAATATTTAGCAACTTTAGCAAAGTTTCAGGACATAAAATAAATTCTCATAAATCCTCAACATTTCTTTATATGACTAGAAAGATGTAGCAGAAAGAGCTAGAAAGAGGAATCCCATTCAAAGTAACTTTAGATAATATAAAATACCTGGGAGTCTACCTGCCAAGGCAGACTCAGAAACTTTTTGAAAAAAATTATAAAACACTTCTCACACAAATAAAATCAGACTTAAATAACTGGGCAAATATCAACTGCTCATGGATGGGCTGAGCAAATATAATAAAAATGACAATTCTATCAAAATTAAACTGCCTGCTTAGTGCCCTACCAATCAAAATTCCAAAAAATTACTTTAATGAGTTAGAAAAAATTGTAAGTAAATTCATATGGAGAAATAAAAAGTTGAGAATCTCCAGGGATTTAATGAAAAAAGGTGCAAAAGAAGGTGACTTAGCCCTACCAGATCTAAAAATCTAAAGTCATCAAAACTGTCTGATATTGGCTAAGAAATAGAGTGGTGGATCAGTGGAATAGACTAGGTGCAGTAGCAGGAAATGATTATGGTAATCTGCTGTTTGATAAACCCAAAGAATCCAACTATTGGGATAAAAACTCCCTCTTTGATAAAAACTGTTGGGAAGATTGGAAGTTAGTATGAAAGAAACTTGGATTAGACCAATATCGCACACCCTATACCAAGATAAGATCAAAATGAGTACAGGATGTAGACATAAAAAACAATATTCTAAGCAAACCGGGAGAACAAGGTATAGTTTACCTGTCAGGTCTATGGAAAGGGAAGCAATTTATGACAAAAGCCTTTTTCTTGAACATTTATCTTTTAAATTAATTATTAGGTGTGTGTTTGCAGGCATATCATCTTGAATTGCATTTTAAATTTCTTTGCTCTTCTGAGTGCATTATTCCATTTCCTTCTGTGGTTTCTGATGTGTGCAGAATGATTTCTTGTTTTCAAACTAGTTTTTCTTTATACCTAGGCAGCAAAGTAGCAAAGTGGAAAGAATATTGGATCTGGAGTCAGGAACACAAGAGTTCACATTTGGCCACACTAATGTGATACTGGGTAAGTCATTAACCTCTTGCCTAACTCAGTTTCCTCATCTGTTAAATGCGGATAATTATACCTCCTTCATCCTGGGGTTGTTGTGAGGATAAAAAAAGATAATATTTCAAAAGCGCTTTGTAAGCCTTGAACACTACATAAATACTAATTACTTCTACTACTGTCATTTACGAACTATTACTACCACTACTAACACCACTACTGCTACTACCACTATCACTTCTAGCAGTACAACCACTACCACTACCACTGCCATTATCACTACTATCACCACCAACATCTCCACTATACCAACACACCACCATTTGTTCTCCTCCTCCTCCTCCTCCTCCTTTTTCTTGATTGTTTGTAGAATTTGTTTCTTATTTGAATTGTTGACACTATGTTACTTAACACCAAGACACTATGTCTTAGACTTTGTTGCATAGAGTATTTTTCTGGGGGTAATCTATGGATTCCTTTAATTGACATTTTATTTTGTGCTTCAAAAATTCTGGGAAATTTTTTTTTGCATTATTGTGTTACAGTTTTTGATTTGTTATATTCTTCCAGAAGATTTATACTCCTTAAATTATCTCTATATAGGGTGGCTAGGTGGCACAGTGAATAGAGCACCGGCATTGGAGTCAGGAGTACCTGGGTTCAAATCTGACCTCAGACACTTAATAATTACCTAGCCATGTGGTCTTGGGCAAGCCACTTAACCCCATTGCCTTGAAAAAGAAAAATCTAAAAAAAGTTGTCTTGGGGCAGCTAGGTGGCATAGTGGATAAAGCACCGGCCCTGGAGTCAGGAGTACCTGGGTTCAAATCTGGTCTCAGACACTTAATAATTACCTAGCTGTGTGGCCTTGGGCAAGCCACTTAACCCTGTTTGCCTTGCAAAAACCTAAAAAAAATTATCTCTATATATCTTGTCTTCAAGATCAATTTGTTTCACTTGTATAGAAATTATGTTTCCTTTTTAAATGGTACAATAAGGTTGGTTTTTTTTTTTTGCTTCTATTCTACCAGATTGTTCTTTACTTCTATGTATTTGGATTCCAAATAAGTTGTTCTCTTTTGTTTCTTTTTTGAGGTTTGCAATGGTTTTGAGTTTTTTCCTGTTCTATTGATGAAGTCTTCTGTATAAACCATAAATTATGCTGCCAAAACTATTATTTCTCTTTTTCAGCCAATTGAGAACATGCTACTGTGGTTCCGTGCTCTCTTGGAACTCTATAGAGTTCTTTACCTCACCATGTATTGAATTCATTTTCCTTTGTCATGCATCTGGACTCAACTGACCCTCTAAGTCCCACTCCCTTCTGTTGTTAATATCTTCTTTATTGGTTTAATCTGCTTATACTGTGACATTAAGTGAATTTTATTCTACCTTAGAGTTTTAATAACTTTAGTCTTTTTTCCTTAGACCCCTACTGATTGCTTTCTGACTCATTTTCCTTTGTGATTTCTCTTGTGCTGAATCACAAAATTGTCTCAACTGACTTCCAAGCTGAGCAGTTCATATTTCTTCTTTCAGTCTCTGCCCTATGTGACTTCTCAGGGGCCAGAATTGTCTCTAGATTAATGCCAGCCCTGCTTTTCCCAGACTTAATGGAGTGTTACATATACTACACATGCTGGCATCCTGCTCCAGTAATTTCTGTTCCTAAATTTTCTAGTTGCGTACTACTGAAGTACAAGGAATTGACTGACTTCCGTCCTAGCTAAGTGAATATCAGGGTTGATGATGAGCTTTCTCTGCTGTTCATTCTTTAGGTTTTTACCTTGCTAGGATTCTTAGCATTTTATTATATGACGATAGCTAAAATTAGTTTATTCCTAGGGTATAATTCCTATTTTGTAGAAGTTTGAGAGCTCAGAAGCATGAATTCTAATCTCTCTTATTAGTCACATGACCTAGCAATGCTTTCTTAACTGTCAAATTTAATGGCATTTGAAAAAATCTTCATCTTTCTTGACCTTTTTGCACTCTTTGACATTTGGTAGGATATGACAATGGAAGGTATATTCTGGTCACAAGTGGATCAGATTTATTAGAAGAAAAGGTAGTTTAGTATGGTATATACAATGAGGCAGACACCTCTAGGTTGGGGCCACTGAGTTAGAGACCTTTGCCAGTCACTGTCCATTATTTGCTCTTGAGGCTTTCCCTGATTCATTCCTTCGGCATTGCTTGTCTTCCCAACATAGAAAATAGGTTCTCCAATGTTCTAATTAAATCCTCATCTCAGATTCCTGAGGAATAATTCTAGTTTTGGCTTAAGTTTGAGTTATCCTCCCTAGTTGGGAGTGGTGTTGAGTAAAAAAGTACCCTAGGTACAAACAGGAATTGGGTATTGAAAACAGAATAGAACTCACAGAAAAAGGATTGCTAAGTAGAATAGAATCATTGAAAATTATAATCTACTAGCTAGCATTTAAAGAGCACTTTACATATGCCTCATCTGATCCTTACAACAACCATGTGAGAGAGGAATTGTTATTATTATTATTATTATTATTATCCCCACTTTTCAGATGAGGAAACTGTGACTTGTAACTATTCTAAGTCAAGTGGACTTTTTCATTTTTCTGGTGGTCCCTCTCTGAAAAGTGACTCCTACTTTCAGGTGGTCTGCTTCTGCTTTTGCCTGTGCAATTTCCCTGGTAGCCCTATTACTCCTGTACCTGGGAAGGAGAAGATACCAACTTCCTCTGAAGACCTCAGAAGTCTTATACCAAAGGGAAAAAGAAACAAACGGGAGGTGATCCCATCCTAGACACAGTTTTGTTAAGAAGGGAAGACTTCCTCACTCCCATCCCTCTGGAATGCAGTGGAAATAAGTTCAAGGTAATTGGAAGAGACTAAGGGATAGACATTATCCCCTTAGTCTATTGTGGGATTCCAGCTCAGCAAGCAATTGAAAGTCTTCTGAAGTATAAATCCACTGGCCATTATGACCAGCAGGAACCAGTCAAGGTATATCATGCCATACTCTGAAGTGGGAGGGAGGTAGGGAGGGTTCCTCAAATATAGGCACTCATCCCAAATTTCTGGGTACTTGACTAGAATGTCAATTGAGTATGACTAAAGAAGAAAGGTGTATTCAAGAGACCCTACATAAAGAAGCTATTTACTTACATGAAAATCCATGAAACAGAGTGGGGAGGCAATGTGGAGAGAGGATTAACCTCTCTCATAATGGGATACTTTATAAACCTCCAGGTCAGCAGGAAGAACTGAATGATGAGTTTTTGATTTAGACCATGAAACAATCCCTGAGACAGAATATAGCCCTAAGTGGGGGGTCATCAATGCAACATAAAATCTACTGGAACTTTCCAGTTAAAAGTAGAATAGTTGATAAATTTGTGACTTGCATTACTGATAATTTTGTGTTCAGAAGGTAGAGGAAGCAGTAAGGAGAAGTGATTGGTGGGATGTGACTATAAGAGGCAGGTTTTGGCTTGATACAGGAAAAATATTTCAAGTGAGCAGAGCTTCCCCCAAATTAAAAATGAATGGACTGTTTTGGGAGAGAGAGTAGGTAATAGAAATCTTTTAGCAGAAACTAGACAAGTACTTGTCAAGGAGTTTGAGTATGCTGAACTTCTCAGGCTTAACTAGATGAACTAGATGAACTCTTGAGTTTCCTTCCAATTCAGATTTGAGCTCAGATTCTTTGTGCCTTCTGGCCCTGATTTTTGAGCCAGGAAGAAGTCTTGAGTAAAGTTAAAATGAAGCAAACCTTGACAGACAGTGATTAAATCAAGTTTGAGTTTGTAAGAATGATGGACATAGTCTGATGATTAGACTTTAGGACACTAGATTTCAAAGCAATCAGATAAACAGCAAGTAGAATCCTTTGACCTGAGACTCAAAAAATGAAGCCAGAGAGATGAGTTCTCAAGGACAAAAACCCTTGAAACAATCCTAATTCCAATGAGAAAATAGAAGGGGAAGACTTCAGACTTATGTATTGATTATAGAAGGATTCAGATTTTAAAAGGGCATTTCTAAGAGACAGAAGGAAGGGTGAGTTTGAAAATGAATAACTGACACTAAAAAGTAAAAGAAGTAAATGAAGCTCGGTATTTATCAAATGCTTTCTGTGTGTCAGACATTGTACTGAGTGATAGGGATCTAAATGCAAAAGTCCTAACCTCATATTCTACTGGGATACATAATATGTCTATGGATTACAAAATATATAAAAAATTATGGGAGCATTGCATTGGGGGAAGGGTCTTTTGAAGGAGGTAGTCCTTAAATTGAGACTAAGGTAACTAGGGATTCTAAGAGGGGGAGATACAGAAGGAAAGTATTGAGGGAATAGCAGATAGTTTGTTATTTTCCCATTAGTGAAATTCCTGTGGGCAGGGACTGTTTTATTATTCCTTTTTTGTATCTCCAAAACAGAATCTGGTCTATAGCAGGCACTTAATAAATATTTGCTGATTGATTTTGCAAAGTCACAGAGGTAGGAGATGGAGCCCATTATATTGGGAAAAACAGATAAGTCCATTTGAATATTAAATGTGAAAGACAACAACAAAATGGAGCTATTCCAGCTTTCCTGAGGAGAAAGAAGATGAGAGAGAGCACAGGGTCCCTTACTCAGTGTGAGGACAAATTTGAACTCAGGGAGATGAGCCTTCCTGATTTCAGGCCAGGCACGCTATCCATTGTGCCATCTGGATTCCCCTTTGAACAAAGTGCCAAACAGGGAAACTAAATAAAAGATAAAGAAGGCAAAAGCAAATGAGAAGCTATACCCCAGTGTACTGAAAGGACTTCTGGATATGATTGTTGAGCCATTGTCAGTGATCTCTGAGTAACTGTGACAAAAAACAGCTCAATGCTTCTTCTGTACACTGTACCTCTGTTAATTCAGACTGATGTCACATGATTTGTTCTTTTGGTTGCCACCATGTACTTTTGACTCATAGCAAATTTTCAGTTCATTAAATCATGCCATACCTGGTTCAAAGACAGTTGGTGCTAGGGCAAGAGGTGGGCATCGTTGGATCATTGTATAATAGAGCTGCAATGGACACCACTTAATCCAGTCTCTTCTTTTTATAAGTAGACAAAGACTGAATGATTTACTTCGGATTACAGAGCTAATTAGTGACAAAACTGATATGAGATCATTGCTTTAGAGCAAGAAGAGACCAGAATATAATTGTCAGGGTTTGGGGTTCTTCACATTTGGGTCATAGACCTTTTTGGCAGTCTGGTGAAGCCTGTAGACTTTTAGAATAATGTGTGTTGTTCAATCATTTCAATCACGTCCAATTCTTCATTACCTCATTTTCTTGGCAAAGATATTCGAGTTCCCTTTCCCAGATCATTTGACAGATGAGGAAATTGAGGTAAACAGAGTTAAAGGACTTGCCCAGGATCACATAGTTAATAAGTTTATCTGAGGGTAGATTTGAACTCAGGTCTTGCTGACTCCAGGTCCAGCTGCCCAGAATAACATTTATAAATCCATAAGATAAAAGATATAGGATTACAAAGAAAACCAATCACAGTGAAACACTCATTAAAACATTACCAAGAAAAATAATTCACAAATTCCCAAGTAAAGTATTTCTGAAGTCAACCCAACTCATTTTATATATGAGGAAAATGAGGCCCAGGAAGTTTTAGTTATTTGCCTAAGCTTGCACAAATAGTGAGTGGCAGAATTGATATTTGAACCTAGGTCTTTAGACTCCAGAGCTAAAGATATTTTTATTTCATCATGACTAAAGGTCAGGGTATTGGAAACTCTAGTTCTGGTCCCATGGTGGCCATCACAAGATGATCAGATAGTTTTATGTCTCCTTAGTATCGTTTTGACTGTCACCTATGCGTGACTTGCCAGGACTGGGGCCATGTCCTCCTCAGCTTTCTCTAGAGCCCTGAAAATCTATTTATTATTAGCAGGAGCAATATTAAGCACCACTGAGCTAACTTTGAAGCTTGTCTTCGTGCTCCTCCAGAGGACTTTAAATAGACAGGGATGTGTTAATGATACAGTACATTATCTGTCTGTTACCATTTTGGCAGGCATCGCAGAAGCGTGACTTTTTTAAGAAGGAGGTAATCAGGGTTGAGCACAGCTTTTCTTGTGCAGGCAGGTTGCTCAGGAAAACTGTGATCTCAGGAGTACTGAGGCAGCTTCTGCCTCCTTACATTAAGTTGTCTAGTTTAGATTATCAACATGGAAACATTAGAGAACCTAAGGCCTCCTTGGCTCCCTGACCAAGATGAGGTCTTTGTGCTGTTGAGACTAGAAATGATGAGCTTATCCAGAGAGGGGAATTTTGCAGAGGTGAAGCCAGGGAGAGTGGCAGAAGCAAAGTAGAGAAACCCAGGACTTCCTATGATCAATATATAATAGCTGGGAAAAGCAAGACTTTCTTGGTTGACGGATGGCTCGTCATGTTGCTTCAGAACTTTTTGTCTTTGGAGAAAAGGAGAGAGAAGCAGAACGCAATTAGACAATACCCAATAGTACAGTTTCTGGTGATCTGATGTCCTGGGGATATATTCCTCAATGCTGTTCTCTATGTTTCCTCCTGTGTTTTGCATCCCTGGGGAAGTCCTACCTGCCAGCCAGTGCTACTGAGCCACTCCAAGTCTGGGATACATAGAATACTGAAGAATTTGACAATGACAAATCTACATCATGACATCCATGACAGTCACAAGTTGTTTCCTTAGTAATACATTCTGAGTTTCCCCCTGTTCTTTCTGGATAGAGTTCTCAGGACTTAACTTTATCAGAGCAACCAATCCTAGGAGTTTTGAATGACCCCAAACATTGTTTCCTATTTGGGAAGTCCATCTGTGTGCCTACCTGCTAATCGGCATATAACATAGACAGGGAATGTGACTACAGTCATGAGATTGAGCCAACCAGCCCAACACAAATGAGTGCTACCATTTTACAACTAAATGCATCTGAATATCTCTGTCCTGAGGGCTTAAGGTGCTCCATGAATGTTGATTTTTGCAATTGTAATACCTGAAACAAGCAGCCTAGTGTAGTGAATAAGATATTAGACTTGGACTTGGTTTCTTATTGTGCCTCTGCTATTTCCCATTTGTGTTACTCTGGCAAATCCCAAAACTGAATCTCAGATTCCTCATCTGTAAAATAAGAGGGTGGGTCTCATTTGCTTCTAACAGCATTTCCAATTCTAAGTCTATGTTCTTATGACCCCACTAATAGTTAGCAATGTCACAACGATGCATCCAAGTAAGGTAGAAAGTTAGAAATATCAGAACCAAAATAGATTTTAGAGACCATCTCTGGATGTTTTATTGCCACTTCTGAAGCCCAAATGAATTTGGGGGAGTGAAGGCACAAAACTAAAATGCACAATAACTCTTGGAACAAACACTGCCAATGTATTCCCTTTGCTGTGGGTTCTAGGACTCTAGACTAAGGTTGGCAACAAACTGATGATGTAAATTGTAGTGTCCAAGGTTAAGCTTTGGGAGATGTATCTTTGGCCTGTCTTAGCCTTCTGCTACAGGACTTATCACTTAGTCTTTTCTCAATTTAACTAAATCCTGGTGCTTTCATGGTTAAGTGTAGCTGCTACCCTATTTAGCTGGCCAGAAGCCAGGGAAAGACATTATATTTTGAATTTGTCTACCCATTCTGCTTCTTCTTAACTGATCAAACACTGTTAAGAATGTAATCAGACAGTTCTACTTTCCAAAAGAATTATAGCAACCCAAGGTGAGCAATGAGCTTGACTCTTCTACCAATTGATTGACTCGAATTTTGATGGTTAGCCCACTGAGAAGGGGGTATGTGCTATACCTATTAAATTCTCTAAACATTCAAAATGCTCACAACCATTTATTGTTACCCCAAACATAATTTTGGAGAAAAGAGGTTTATGGGGTAAGCTCTCAATGTCACCTCTACTCAGAAACCTCTCTCTAAAAGGTCTGACTATTCCTCTTTCCTGTGACTTGGAGTGAAAATATGCAGTTTCAAAGAAAGCTTGGGCCTGTCTCTTTCTTGGAATTATGTAAGTTAGGAAGAGGTGTGGGAGAATATTGCCAGCACATGGGGTAAGAACAGTAGGAAGGAAAGTATAATATATAACTGAAGCTTTAGGGATATGGTCTGGGTTAGATAGTCATCTTCTGACACATTTATATGTGATTCTTTTAATCTCTGGTATGACAATTGACTTTCCTACTTGTTTCACTTCCTTGAATTTTAGTGCTCTAAAAAATTTACCTACCAGTTGGATCAGTCCTTTTGATTTATATTTTGCTTCCTACTCCCTCTCTTCTCTAGAAATAGGTTGCTTAGAGTCATAGAACCAGAAGGGATCATCTATTCCAAATCTCTTGTTTAACAGATGAGGAACTTGGGGTTTTTAGTGCCTCCCCCAAGGTTACACAGAAATTAAATAGAAGTGTTGGGATTCAAATCTAAGTCTTCTGGCTCTTAATCCAGTATTAAATAGAGAGAGATGGATGGCCTTGGACTTAGAAAGATGTGATTTTTAAGTCTTATCTCCAATATTTACTAGTTGTGTAATCATGGGGGTTTTTCTTAGTTGTTTGATTTCTTAAATTTTTTTTTTGTTTTTTGTTTTTGCAAGGTATTGGGGTTAAGTGACTTGCCCAAGGTCACACAGCTAGGTAATTGTTAAGTGCCTGAGGTCAGATTTGAACTCAGGTCCTCCTGACTCCAGGGCTGGTGCTCTATTCACTGTACTACCTAGCTTCCCCCTTAGATTTTCTAAGTCTTGGGTTTCTCATCTGTAAGATGGATATTGCTTTATTGGCTTCCTTATGAAGTGGCCATGTCATTCCAGTGAAATGATAATATACAAGAAAGCTTGGTGAACTTGAGACTATTTCATGAATGTCAGTTAGGATTATTTCCACTAGACCCTTTTCCTTCTCTCATTACATCTTCTGCAACAGCTCTTCTTCTGAAGGAATATGGTATCATTGTCTGATTGCATAAATCGATGATTGATAGGATGATGGCATTGGTACTCACTGAGTTGCAAACTACTCAGTTAGAGAATCCAGAAACTGGATCTGCCATGACAGTCAGCCTAGACCTCTGAGGAACTGGCTGCCTTTAGCAGATGTACATTTGCTCTTCTCAGGGGAAGAACTCTACAGCAGTTGCAGCCAATGTCTCAGACAGCAAAAGGGAGGCATCTCTGACTCAGGAAGATGGAGGAGCTCAAAGGTTTGTTGTTCCAATGTAGATAGGTCTTGAACCTCCATCCCCAGATACCCTATGCTTTGGGATCTGGGTGAACTTCATGGATCACTCCTTCCATCATTGTAAATGCTCCTTTATTGGGTAATGGGGAGAGGTGGCCTGGGATACTTTTGATACCTCTACTCAATTTTTTTTATGTTTTTGCAATGCAAATGGGGTTAAATGGCATGCCCAAGGCCACACAGTTTGGTAATTATTAAGTGTCTGAGGTTGGATTTGAACTCAGGTACTCCTGACTCCAGGGCTGGTGCTCTATCCACTGCTCCACCTAGCTGCCCCCCCCCCCATTTTGAGTGGAGATTATCAATCAATCAGAAGATTTCTAAGCTCTAGGCTGGGCAAGAAAGAAACATACACCAGCTCTTTCTGGACCTCAAGTCATAATCGGAAATGAAATCCCAGATTCTTGGAGGGTTTGACCATACCCATCTGGGAAATATTAACCTAAGTGAACTTGGCTGCTAAGCTGCCTACTCTTGTTTTATTAGTTCGGTGTGCTGAATCCCAATCTTGGCCACAGTTCAAATTGTGAAGGATTCCTCCACAGTCTCACAGACTGTCTACTATGAGGAGGGGGAAGTCTGGGCTGTTTAGGAGTCACTGTGTTAGGACACAGATTTCATTAAAGGCAGAGAGTCACTCTAAGGAAGTAATTATGCTCAGAACCACAACTGAGACTTTGCCCCTGGCTGCTGAATTTAGTGGTGACAATAACAATCTTTTGGAAATGTAGAATAAGAATTTAATGGTAGTTAACAAAAATACTGTTTTAAAATAAGAGACAGCTGAGTGGTACAGTGTATAAGTGTTGGATTTTGGAAGATCTGAATTTGAATTCTGTCTCAGACACCACTGTGTGAGCTGGGAAAATCACTTAACCTCTGTGCTTCCAATTTCCTCATTTATAGAATGGGTTGTGAGTAGCAAATGAGATAATTGCTTTGGACATCCTAAAGCACTGTATATGTCTATGTGTGTATATATGTGTGTGCGTGTTTATTTCTGATAGCTATTAGCTATTATTAAAAGGAAAAAAAATGGAAATCAGGAATCCTAAAGTGGAATTTCTTTGGAAAAAAAATCTCATCTTAACTTCATTTATTTTTGTTTGTGTAAAAATATTTGTTTATGTTATTTTGGGGTATCTTCTCTTTCCCTTATTTGGTTATGAACTTTCCTTCTATCTATAACTGTGAATCCTTGATCATCTAATTTTTATACTGGGAGATATTCATTTGGAGTTTTTTGAGATATATGGTATGAAATGTTGGTCTAAACTAAATTTCTGCCACACTTCTTTTCAGTTTCTCAGACAACTATTGCTGATTATGAGCTCCTTATCCCCAGAGCTGTTATCTTCTTTCCCTTCATTTTAAAGAGGCTTGTCTAAGAATACACAGCTAGTGAGTGGCAGAGCCAGTATTTAAGCCAAGGTCCTTTGATTCCAAATTCATTTACTTTTTGGCTGTGCTAAGCTGCTTTATTTGGAGTAATTACTTTCTGAAAAATTACATTTGCCCCAGGTTAGCCTAGGATTTTGTGGGGTGGGATAATATAAAGTTGTATTGTGAGGAAATCCAAGCTTACTTTAGTCTCCACCCTTGAGAGATGTTGTAGCTCAGTTTTCCTTCAAAGCTTTCCTTCTTCTCCACTCCCACCCCAGGTACCATTTCCCACACTTTTTGTTTTTTTAAATCTCTCTTCCCAGCACTGAGCACCATAAAACTTGGATCTATTTTTCCAGGGAAATGTCAACAAACCATACAGTTTAGTGAGCCAGAAGTCTCTTAAATATAGCAAAAACAAAAAATAAACAATCAAAAAACAGAGTGCCACATTGACTCATTAAGATGTGAAATCCTTTCTTCTATTGTAAGCAAAAATGTGAAATAGATAATCTCTTGGACCCACCCCAACCTCTTCTTTTCTCCTTCCTTTCCTTCTCTCCACCTTTTCATCAGTCCCCAAATGCTTTATCAATGGCCACACAGGTAGTAAAACCAGAAATGACCTCTCATTCTCTAACTCCATATCCAGGAGCTACCAACAGCATATTTCCACAAAAGCCTAAGCATTAGCAAAAGTTTAGGAATAGATGACTTCCCCATCCACACTTCTCCAACTTTTTATCTTTTAAATGTCAATGTCCGCCTTCTTTACTAGCTCCATCAAAACTAGCTCCCAACAAAACTAACGCTCATGGAAAGATCAGGTAATTTTATGAATGCTGAGATAAAACTGATCTTATTGTTACTGCCCTCCTAGGGACTCATGCTTCAAAAAGAACACAAGTCTCCAGTCCAATGGCTTTTTAAGGCAATAGAGAACCAAAGGGGAAATAAATCTAGGGCAAGGAAGCCTTACCAGCATTGAAATTATGCTACATGGAAGCCACCACTATCCTCATCTTCCCTAATTTTTTTTTGTTTTTTTGTTTTTAGGTTTTTGCAAGGCAAATGGGGTTAAGTGGCTTGCCCAAGGCCACACAGCTAGGTAATTATTAAGTGTCTGAGACTGGATTTGAACCCAGGTACTCCTGACTCCAGGGCCGGTGTTTTATCCATTACACCACCTAGCTGCCCCCCTAATTGTTTTGAAGATGATATTTGTTCTTCCTTCTTGAAGAAGGCCATGGCATCAGGAAGGGAATGCCATGACTTGTATTTGAATTGGATTTTGAAAGAGGGAGTGATGTAATAAGTCACCAATCTCCCTTTCTTCTCTGGAACTATCTGGGTCCAGTGGCCAGACATGGATGAGAATGACTGAAATGATCCTGGATATGATTCAGTTAGGGTTAAGTGACTTGCCCAGGGTCACAGAGCTAGTATGTGTCAAGAGTCTGAGATCACATTTGAACTCAAGTCCTCCTGATTCCAGTGCTGGTGCTCTATTCATGGAACCACCTACCTTGTTAATAAAAGTACAAAAGATGTCCTTTTCTTGGTTGAATGTATGACTGGAAGGGTTCACTACTGATCAAGCCTGAATTAGGTCTAAGAAGAACCTGGAGGACCAACTGATCTCTATTTACCTTGATACTCTGACTTCAACAATTCAACGCAATAAAACATTTCTTGATTCTTCCCATTTCAGAGGCAGCCAGTTGATAAAAGGGCTAGAGCACTGGACCTGGAGTCAGGAAGCCCTAAATACATGTCTGTCTTAGAAATTGACTATATATTTAATTCTGATTGAGTCATTTAGCTCCTTTCAGCTCCAGTTTCTTATCTGTAAAATGAGGATATTAATAGCATCTACCTCCTAGAGCTGTGGTGAGGACAAAATGAGAAAATATTTATAAAGCTCTCTATAAATACTAGCTATTATTATTACTTCAAGGCACTGTATTAGATTATGGCAAAACCAAGATAGCTATGACATAAACCTCATTCTCAAAGACTTAGCAAAGTCAAAGGAAAATTATGGATAAATAATTATTATACTACAAAGAATGCAAAAATTACCAGACAGTCCTATGAGAAGTGTGAGGAGGGCTAAAACACTTTTTTGTGGAGTGAGGGAACAGGGAAGACTATATTGAAGGGGATGGTTAATGAGGACCTTCTTTGATGGAAGGGAGCTCTTGTAGGTAGATATGGTAGGGAGGGGTCATCCAATCATAGCTGGAAAGACATTAAAGATGATGACTATCCAAACCCTCTTACTTTCCAAATAGGAAAACTGAGGGTCAGAGAAGATAAGGAATTTTCCTAAGATTACACAAGAAACTAAACCAAAATTTGAACCCATCTCCTTTAATTCCAAATTCAGTGATTTTTCCACTACAATATTCTGCTCTTAAGAGACAACATAAATAAAAGCATGGAGATAGGAAAGGGCAGGATGAAGAAAAGTCAGTTTAGATAGTACATGTTCTGTGGATGATGGAAAATACCTAGTGCTACCTCTTTGTTTTCTCTGCCCCATATATTTTAACCCTAGCATTAGCTTAAATTTTCTTTAAAAAGCATTAAAAAAGAAATTTTACCACATACCTTGCCTTAGGTTCCCCATGTTCTTCCCCTTGTGTCCTCAACCACGTATCATATTGGTTTCAACTTTGCTTGAAACCATATCCTCTTCTGCTTACTAGATTTATTGTTCCAGAAAGATCTGGAGGTCATGAAAAATAAACCAGACCAGGAAAGTGAATCATGAAGAGCCAATCAGGAAATTTTTAGTTAGGGATTCAAATGTGTCTCAATAATCAACATGAATAAAGCTTTGATCTCAGAAATGTCCCTTGATGTAATAATAGTTATATTGAGACACTAATAGTTGATACAACATAACATACACACATATATATAAAAAACATATATATATCATATCACAGAATAACATGTTGACATAATACTTAACATTGTAAATAGTTATATTGAAACAATATATACCAATATAATTATAGCATATTATATATGTAATAAACACCATATAATGAAATATTGATGCAATAATATTTAACATTATTAATAAAAATATTGAGATAAAAATTGAGACAATAATTATTTTGAGAAAACCTAGCATATTTTATATGAGCATAATATATAATATAATGATATAGTGATGAAATAACTAACATTATTAGTAATTATATTGATACCATAATAGTTGATAAAATTCATTGACATAATGCCATATTGATACATGTGGTAAATTATATTTGTAATATATATGATGTATTTAAATAATAAAAGTTAACATAATTAAGTTATATACAGATAACAGATGATATAATATAATATATTATATATGTAACATGCATCATATAATATATAATTACATATTGATATAATAGTGGTTAACATAGTTAAAGATTTGCAAAGTACTTGAAAGTATTATCTCATTTCATCCTCACACACAATTGAGGTAGCTAGTATCTGAGGCTGGATTTGATTTGACTCATCTTCCTGATTCCAGATCCAGCACTGTATTCATTGAGCCACCTAGTTGAGATAGAAGAAACAGAGGGGTTAGGTGGGAAGAGAACTTTAATCATATTGTTCCCTTTCACTGGAAGACCCTTTCCCTTCTGCCTATTAAAATCCTACCTATGTCCAAGACTGAGGTCATCTCCAGGAGTACTTAAGCTCTCATATATTATCTATCCATCATTTAACATCAATTTTTCTCTTCTTTTTCCATGTTTTATATAAATTGCCTCATTTTTATCCTCGTATCAGTCATTATGAAGTAGATTCTTTCATGCCCATTTTATAGATGAAGAAACTGAGTCTCAGAGAGTATAAGAAAAATATAGCTTGGATGATTAATTTTTACTGAAATCGTGGCATAGAACTTATTTCAAGCACACTCTTGTGTGTGTATGTCCATGTGTGTGTGTTTACATATATTTGTGTGTGTGTATGCCATTCACGGCACCTTCCAAGATGAAAATGGCCCCTCCAGCTCAACCCTAATGAGGAATATAGAGTGGTGTGTGTGTTCACTATTGGTTAGTTCAAAGCAATAGTGGGGGTGATGCCCAGGAGAGAACCTTTCACCATCACAGTTATGGGAGAAGATTATCCACAAAAGGTTGGATCTGCTGCTACCCAGAATGCACTAACTTAATCAAAAACTAGAAACTCCCTTCTGCCCTTTCTACCCCCACCAAGGTTCTGTCTTGTCCTAATTACTTTGATGGGATTCTACAGGCCTGGGTGTCTCTTTCCTTGCCTCAGCTGTCGGCATGATTTCATTTTGTGTTTTGCCTTGGCTAAGCCCCTGACCTGCTGTAATTATTTTCCCAAAGCGGCTGCAATCCCCATTGCATGCAGGGTAATTATCTGCAGTGAGGACAGAGTGATTTGTCAGCTTCTGACGGAGCCCTTGCCTGTCAGCTGAGAATGGGCTCAGGCTGGCATCTCTTTTTAATCAGTTATTCAGTTTTGTTTTGTCTTTTTGGGAAGGGGAAGCTTCTGCAAGGACCCCATCCCAAAAGATCTGCTATGGTTATGAGTGTGGTCTCTCAGGGAGCAGTCCTTTTTTCATTATTCTTCTCCACAATTCTAAGACATTGGATGATTTTCCTATTTTAGAGACAATGGGTCCATGATGGAAAGTCATTTGTTCCAAAAGGATCTTACTGTTGCACTCAATGTCCCTAAAAACACTTATAAATACTTGGCTCCACAGGAATCTGGCTAGTGAAAATTGGCATTCATGAATTTTCCTTCTTCCCTCCAGCCCCACGTCACTAGGAATGGGCAAAGATTGCCACCATTAAACTGCCTTCTCTTATCTTTCCATCATGTTTTCTCCTTCAGGCTTAGGTTATTCACTATTTCTCTATGGCTCACCCATCACTTTTAATTTTTCAGCTTTATTGCTCTGTGTTTCCCTTCACACATGTAGTACATTCTAAACTGGGCTATTAGTCAGTGAAGCAGTGGGGTTAAAAATACTCAATTTTTGTTTTAGGGTAATAAAAGGTTTTTTTAGTGTACATTCCTGGATCTCTCTTTTGTCCCTGTTATATTCTGCCTTATTTGTGCACATCTCATATAATTATGAACTCTTTGAAGTCTGGAACTGTGTCATTTTTATACCTCAGCATCTGACCCACTATCTTTGCACACAGTAGGTACTTAATAAGGTCAAAGGATTTTAGAGTTGGAAGAGGCTTTTTAGAACCAACTGGTCTTTCTTATTTTATTAATAAAGAAATTGAAACTGAGCTAGGTTATTTTTCCGAACCTCATAACCAGTGAGTGACTGGGTAGACATTCTATCCAAGATCTTTTCTATCTTGATTAAGAAGGATGTTGATAAACCAGAGACTGTCCAGAAAAGGACACGATAAAGAATCTTGAATCCATGACATTTGAGGATAAGTTAAAGGAACTGAATATGTTTAGTTTTGGAAAGAAAAGCTAGAGTTTGGGAAAGGAGTGAGAGTTTTCATCAAGTGTTTGAAGGGTTGTCATTTGAAGAAGGGATTGATTAGGCTTTCTCTGTTTGTCCCTAGAGGGCCAAACCAGGAGTAATGAGTAAAAGTTCCCAAGAAGTCAGTTTAAGACTCGATGGTGGGAAAAACCAGCCTAATAATTCTAGTTGTCAAAAAATGGAATGATCTGCCTTAAGAAGTAATGGGCTGACCCTCCTGAGAAGTCTTTAAACAGCTGAATGATCATTTTAGTCTATCAGTGGTGATTCCTTTGGTCTATGTGTTGAACTAAATGGATGCTGAGATACCTGTCAATTCTTAAGTTCTGTGATTCTGTGGCTATTCCTGATAACCCTGATTATATGACTCCTATTAGATTATAAACTCACTGAGGACAAGAACTGTATTGTTCTCCACTTTTGTATTCCAAGAGCTCAGCACAATATGAAAGTAAAGTAGATTCCAGATGATGATGTTTCTGTCTTTTGTTCTTGAAGAAGACACTAACATCAGGGAAGTGATGTCATGACAAGCATGTGAATTGGATTTGAGTGAGGGGGGGCTATGCTTCACCTTTTCCTCCAGAGTCATCTGGGTCCAGTGGACAAATATGAATCAGGAGAATTGGAGATGACCCTGGATGAGAGGCAATCATGGTTAAGTGATTTTCCCAAGATCACAGAGCTAGTAGGTGTCGAGTGTCTGAGGCCAGAATTGAAGTCAGAGCCTCCTGATTCCAGGACTGGTACTCTATCCTCTCTGCCACCTAGATGCCACTTAGTCTCCAGATAGATGTTTGTTGAATTATTGAATCTTCATTTAATATGCAGGCTGGAAATATATATGAAAATTCAATTTGTAATTGTGATAGTGTGATTTCTGAATTTTTCCAGTGCCAGATGATATTAGTCACTCAACTTAAGCAACATGATATTTCAAAGAATTTTGGTTTCTATTTGGAAATATTCTTTAGGTCTTTACCCAAGTAGAGAAGTGAGATGATGGTGACTATGGCAACCAGGGACAGGAAGAGCCTCAGTTTGCCCTTTAAGTACATATCTTTGATTCTTTTAGCAAAATAAATGACAGAGTTTGTACCTGAGCATTGACTTCTATTATTACTAGGCCATGTGGTAGGTACTACAAAGGATTGATTGCCAACCTTGAAGGTGAGTAGAGCTCAAGTTCAGAGCTCTTAGGAATCTTGCTTTACCCACCTTCAAAATCCAGAGCCCCCACTGGGGTATGCCACCTGGCCTTTTCTCCTTAATGATTGTCCCATTCATCAATCCTCCCTCCCTACCCCTAAGACTGACTAGCCATCCTTTTTCTCTTTGATGTTCTAAATCTCATTTCCTCAGAGTCAATCTGTTTCTGTCTTTCTAGGGGATAATTAACTAATCTGATAAACTCATTGTATTAATGAGAAAAGGCTGTGAAAACTCTTCAGGGACCTCATTCCAGTTCCTAAACTATACATATGCTTTATGTAGCAAGAGAGTGGTGGATTCATAATGTGTAGTGAGGCTTCATATATAGCAGAGTCTGTCATTGTGTATGGCTTGAAGAGAAGCAGAATAGACCTTTTTAGTATCCTAATCTTCACTTGTTTCTAAAAGACCTTCATTCCTGCCAGGAGGGGAAATGGAAAGTTGGGGCAAGAAGTCTCTGCTCTCCTCAGAGAGAAGGAAGTATAAAACTAGAAATATATCTGTTTTCTTCCTTAAATATTATTAATTTATATGATCAGATTCAAGCTAGCTTTTGCTTGCTACGTTATTTCAGTGGGGGTGAAGGTGGGCCATCCAGCTCTATTTTCAAGGCTTAATTTGTTTTCAACCAAATACCAATCCCAAAAAGAAAACACATAGCAAATAGAAAATAAACCCAATAATCAGAATCATAGAAGAAAAAAAAATCAGAGAAGGTACCCAAAAGGAGAGAATATACTAGACAATAAAACAGAGCTATTGGTATGGAAATACCAATGGACTTTGTGCAGGGAGCTTACATTTACACATAAAGTAGCTTAAATAACTATGTCTCTCTTGACTTAAGCTCTATGTTTTCAGTCAGCCTATCCTAAAAAAAGATAAGACAAAGGTCTGAAGAGCAAAATGGACAGAGAGGAGGTGATATTTCTCTCATCCCCTGGAAATAGGAAACTGAAGGACCCAAGGTCAGAGAAAGATACTGCCTCTGGCTCCATTTCCTGCTTTCTCTCCAGATAAAAATTAAAGTTTTTGGGAAAAGGTAGGGGAAGAAGAAGCTGGGGATGCCTACCTCAGGCCAATAACAAAACCTCCATGATATGAGTGGCAAGCCCTCACTACACATAGGTCCTCACCCACATAGAGACAGTATCTAAGCATACTTGCCTATCATTGTAGGGAGTTAACTCTACTGTGTCCAGGTTATATATCTAAGACTCATTATACTATTATAGCAAAATAGTTTATCAGAGAGAAAAACAAGATGGTGAATAGATCAGAGAGAGTTTCTCTGTAATTCTAGACTGCCCTTGTCTATATCTACTTAAATCCAGAAGAAATAAGTTAACTAGGCAAAAATCCATCAGAGATCCTGCTAGTGACAAAATAGAAAGCAGTAGTCTTTAGGAACTTTAGGTTGCATCAAATTGTGAGTTCACACTACCCTGGAAAAGGTCCAGGTTCAGACTTCCAACAGATGTCTTGAGTCTTCATCAGATGCTTAGCCTGGTTGAATGCATGAGTTGAGTATTAGGACTGAACTGTGTTGATAGTCTATACCTCCAGTGACTACTTGGCAGAACAGTGGCTTTTTCATGGTAAATTGAACTGCATGTTTTCCAGAATTCTTGTGTATGGAGCCACTTGTGGTCTGTTTGGCGGTTGTCTGGGTCTAGGAGACCCTGCAGGATATAGGTCCATCCTCTATGGAAATTATGATTATTTTGATTCATTAGCTTTAACTAGCTTCATACAAAAATTAAAATACTATAGGCAATATCTATTTGGCCAAGATGTTTCACCAAGACTCACTAAAATATGCCAAGTACAGAGGAGAGAGTTTATCAGACCTGTATGCTCTAAAAGATTAAAATTGAGTTATAACAGTCTCTTTAGATTACATTTCAGCTCTGACCCACAGAAAGTCACAGAGCTGAGGGATAGAAGACTGGCTACTCTGAAAATCATAAGAGAAAGAAGCAATTCCTCAATACTTCTGCTTAGTTGGATGGATATTCATAACTCTATGTTGATTGTGTTGAATAGGACCAAACAGTAGTTACTAATGCTTTGTGGTGACTAACAATAATAGTCAGCATTTGTATGTATGCTTCAACTCTGGGTCATAGGTATTATAATTATCTTCATTTTAGATGGGGAAACCGAGGCAGACAGAGATTAAGTGAATTGCTTAGGATCACACAGATGGGAAACATCTTAAATTCAAGTCTTAGTAGTAGATAAAATTCTGAGCCTGGAGTCAGGAAGACTCATCTTCCTGAGTTCAAATCTGACTTCAGATATAGAGTTGAACACACTGAAAAATTATTGAACAAAAATTTCCTGATTCTGGGTCCAGTGCTCTACCTATCTGGGGTGCAATTTAATTGGCATTGTGAGGGGTGTTGGATTTAGACTCAGAAATACATGGATTCAAATATCATTTATAACTCTCTAAATTATGTGAATCAGTGTAAGAAACTCTGAGACTCAGTGCTGACTTGAATAATTGAAGAATAATTGGTCCTTTCAACATGTTAACTCCTGAAAAGCAAGGACTGTTTTTGCATTTCTTTGTATTTTTAGCACTTAGCATAGTGCTATACATAATCATAGTTTAGTTGATGTGCTCTGTGAGCCTTGTGGTTAATATTGCATCCTTTTTCTTTTACATATTTATTAATTTCTTTCAAATAGTTATTGTTTCTATAATTTATATTTGACATTCATCTTTTGTTTTCCCCCCGGCAAGACAATGGGGCTAAGTGACTTGCTCAAGGTCACACAGCTAAGCAATTATTAAGTGTGTGAGGCTGAATTTGAACTCAGGTCCTCCTGACTCCAGGGCTGTTGTTCTATCCACTGTGTCATTTAGTTGCCCCGATCCATTCATTTTTAAAGATTTCATTGTTAAGTCTACTTTTGGGTTTGAGTTTTTTGTTTGTACTCCCTGATTATTTTTGTGTTGTGTGGATGGTTTACTCTTTCTGACTTTTTATATTTTCCAAAATTCTTTACCTTAATAAAAGTAATTTTTTTTTATGAAAAAGTTCCATCTGGGACTGAGAAATACATTCTTTAGCAGTCACACTTGGAAGAGGTCATAAGTATTTTAGTTCTAGCTTCTGTATAATTTGTTCAATTCTACTCCTTTTTATCTTTGTTAGATTTGTCCAAAATTGAGTAGACATTAACATTTCCTACTATGAGTGTGTCCCTGTCTTTGTCATCTTATAATTCAGCTAGGTTTTCCTTTATGAATAAAGACGCTAAAGGCTAAATCATTTGGAACATATGTTTGTTATTGTTATTGGTTTGCTTTCTATGTTTCTGTTCAGCATAATATAATTTCCTTCTTTATCTTTATTTCTATTATGAATTTTTATTTTCTCTTTGTTTGATAGCATAAGTGAAACTTGTATTCCTTGAATTTATCTGCTGCTTGGTAGATTTTGTTCCCACCTTTCATTTTTATTTTGTGCATGTATTTGCTTTTTAGGTATATTTTTTATAAGTAACATATAATGGAGCATTGTTTCTTACCCAATCTCTTACTGTCTTTCATTTTATTGGATTGTTTAATCCATTCACATTTGAAATATGAAAGTTAGGTTTCTATTTTCTTCCATATGTCAACCAAAGTAGGTTACCCTGGAACAATTTCATCCAAAAATAATTATAAAATGACCTTGAGAAGAAGAAGCAACTTCAGCAGTAGATGATAGCTTCCCCCTTCCCCATCCCAACCCCCACGATAAACTACTGGTTTGGGACTTGGGAGCCAGAGTAATGTGAGAGGATGGAACTTCAAAAGATGATGGTTATGGAACCAGATTAGAAGGTCAAAGATAAAAGAGCTCTGGGATAATGCCAAGATTTCTGAAAGAGGTGAAACTGAGAAGTAATAAGGCAAACTGGTTACTGGGAGGAGCTGTAAGAACTAAATGTTCCAGCTATGGCACAACCTTCTTTCACCTTGGAACATGTAGTCTTCAGGCAGTTTTTCTCTTTCCCACTGGTATTGAAATCTGTGGGAGACCCTTCTCAGTGTTGTAAAGAATGGGGCAGGAGTGCCAAGAATGATTCTATTGTTTAATTTTTCTCTTTTATTCCCTAATCCAATTCTTTGCAATTTAACTCACAGTTCACACCCTGTTTGTTCATAGAAATTGCATTAGATGAATATTCAAGCTGAATGTTGTCCTCCACATTGTACAGTAATGTAATTTCAGAATAGAATGAAATTTCCATTACATGTATGAACCAGTACAGATAAAATTGGTGCAAAATCTTTGTGGCATCAACAGGGGGGAAATAAAATCATGCAGATCTTAAAAATGACAATAAAGCAGATCTTAAAAAAAGTTATATTCTTACATTTTACAAAATGCACTCTTCTCCTTTAAAAAGTTGTCAAGCCCAGAGACCTGAATAGCATCTGTCTGTCTGTCTTCTTGATCTTTGCAACTTGGGTCCACAACTGCAGTGGTTCTTACCACAGGAACATGTAAGATTTCTGTGCTTCTTGTGGATTGGGGTGAAGTGGCAGTGGGCATCACGAATACAGCAAATGAAGTGTGGAATATTGTCTGAATCAGAGTTGTTATCACCACCGTGGAAAGTATGGCTGGACCAGAGCAGGTGCTGAAGGAAGGGGAAAAATCCAAGGACAGGGCTATCAATAACTTTTACATTTTCTGATTGTTGAGAGATGGGATGAGACCAGCATACTTGCTATGTGAGGCAAGATGTGACAGATGGGGGAGGAACTAGAAGACACAATAAAACTCAGGAAGAGCCCTTTCCTAAAATTTCTCTGCTATAGTTGACAAGAAAGATATCTAAGGTTGCAAATGTTGCTAGGGGTAGAATCAGGTAGGTGCTGAAGTTGAGTGGGGGGACACATTGATGTCCTTGGATGATATTGTTAATATCATTTAAATTCCCTACTGTAAAGCAGAAACATAAAATCATATTTATTATAGTAATTCTTGTTTTATTATGATGGGTAAATCTCATGTTATAGTGAAAATTTTAGTATGTTCAATTCATTATTAGGGACCAGGATTTCCAGGATTCTGTTATGCCATTTTCCAATTTAGGAGAGCTGTGCAAACGGAATGAAACCAAACTCTTCCATCCCATTTGATTGCACATGTATCAGAAGGCTGCTGCAATGATTCCTTCCTCCTTCAACTTCTCCACACACACACACACACACACACACACACACACACACACAGAGCAAGATAAATTGCTAGCAGTAATCCCTAGACCACACTGGATGTCCAGGAGGAAAGAACTGACATTCCCTAGGCTTAAAGATTATTGGCTTTTGCCAAACTTAGATTTCAACCTTGGCATTCACTTTAACCATCCAAGGCTTTGAAGAATCTCTGTTTCTGACTGTTGGATAGTAAGAGCCCAAACAAGGGTAGGTCATATTCTTAGAGTTTCTAAAGTGAAATATGGTGATGGGGTTTAGTACAGCAACTTACTTCTATCTTCATCTTGCTCCCACATCATATGTTCATATTGGCTTCTCAGTGTTATCCCAGGAACCCATCAGCCAACATTTAAGATACCAAAAGGTTGATGTGATTGTCTGGTTACTATAACACTATAACACATAAATTCTCTGTGGTTCATGTATGGAAAATATTTATTTATTGGGCTAATAAAACTGCTTTTTGTGAAATGTCTTCAACAAAGTTATGAATGACAATACATAAAACAGCTAGGGAGCCAATGATGATTAAAACACACAAAGAAAGGGTTCTGGCAAAGATACATCAGAGTATAATGATATTAAATAAAAAACTTAGGTTTGAATCTCTGCTATGTCCTAAGCAGTGGACCATGGGTTTATTACTCTGACCCTCAGTTTCCAAATCTGTAAAATGTGTGTCTACCCACTTTGCAGATTTTTTTGTTTGGATTTTTTAGGTTTTAGCAAGGCAATGGGGTTAAGTGGCTTGCCCAAGGCCACACAGCTAGGTAATTATTAAGTGTCTAAGGTCAGATTTGAACTCAGGTCCTCCTGACTCCAGGGCTAGTGCTCTATCCACTGTGCCACCTAGCCACCCCAACTTTGTAATTTTCAAATCCTTTTTTGAGAGTAAGCTTTAAAAATGGGAAGTTAGAGGGAGCTTGAGGACTCTGAATTAGAGATGTGGTTTGCCAACTATAAGCATTAATAGTTATGGTTAAGCCCAAATTTGTGGATAGCTAGACTAGGAAATCTAATTCTATACATCCATGTCTGCTGGTTCAATTCTGAGATTTTTCCACACATATTTGCACCATCTTCTTATACTTCCTTTCAAGTCTATACATTTTGCTCAAAGACATTTTTGCTTATTCCTGTTTTGTTTTTCTGTTCTTTGTTGAGAGGGTGCAGTGGTAGGGTCTAAGAAGAATGTTGAATTGCAGTTTGCTTGCTAAGAAGTATGAAGATGAAAAGTAATGTTTTCCCCCCTACAATCATGGGAATCACTTTTTTCCATTTTATCACCTATAGTTGAGAAAAATATCTCTTTTCCTGAGCTTTCCCATTGTGTGAATCTTGACAGGGGCACATTCAGGGTTGCCTTTCTCGATGTGTGGACAAGATGGCAATTAGTAGTTCTCACTTCCTCTAACTTTCTCAGGATTGAAGCACTTTCTTATTGAAGCCCTGCATCCTTAACTCCTATAATAAATACACACATACCCCCTCATCAACTTTAAACCTGTCAAACCAACACTTACACCAAAATATTAGCTTGTCTCTAAGATCCATGGGGCTAAAATTATCTCCCAGGAGAGAAGGAGTTAGAAGCCCTGAATAAATACATAAAATCAAGTTATGTTGTGTACACACAAAGCTGACCATATGCTTATACAGAGTAGGCTATTGCCTATTTGTCAATGTACTAGAAAGGTCTCTTATTCCCCCAAAACCTTCCCTAACTCTCTAGGTGATTTTTGAAATGTTACAGCAGTTTTATTTCTTAACTTAAGAGCTTTATATGTTAAAATATGCAAATCCTCCTGGGAAGTAGGTACTATTATTATCATAATTTTACAGGCAGGAAACTGAGGAAAACAATGGTTGAGTGATTTGCCCTGGTCAACACAGCTAATAAATGTCTGGAGCATATTTGAACTCAGATCTTTTTGACTTCCAAGCTCACTATACCACTAGCTGGCTAGGTAATGGTAAATGGGGAATGGGCCACAGCACAGCACTAAGCAAGAACTGAACAAGGGATACGACTTACAAGATACACATTAGACAAATGTGAGATTCAGAAAGGAAGGTGGCCTGGTCATTAATTCATCACAGAATTAAAATGATGACTAGGCAAGCATTTCCAAGCAAGTATGTGTGTAACTCTGGGTAAGTGATTTAAACTTTGCCTCAGTTTCCTCAACTATAAAATGGAGGTGATGACTTTCAGGCTTCCAAATTCCCTTTCAGCTCTAAAGCTATAATCATATAATTTTATAATTCTTTGGTTTTGGGGAAAGAATACTACAGCAACTAGCCCAATATTTGGGAAATAATTAAGAATTCAGTAGGTATTTGGTGATTTATTTTGAATGTTTCCAGAATCTATTTAAGAGAACAGCTTTCAAATACCGGAGAACTTCATTTGTTTGGTTTTGTTAGGGTGTCATCATGCACAACTGACCCATGGTCCCTATCCTGCTCCTCCTATAGGAATCTGCCCCTATATATCCCTCTGGGAATCTTCCCCCCTGTAAGAGGAGCAACTGCTGTAGTAGTGGGGAACTAAGACCATGCTTCCTCTGACAGCCAGAGCCAGAACCTGACTGCGCACTTCTCTCCTCCTTTCAGGATGTCAAGGATGACTATGACTACAACCTCTAGACTTTACTCAGAAATCAAATCCTTTGGAGACTCTGAGCTTTGATTTTTATCAATCACCCCTATGGCAAATAATTTTCTATTATCTATTTCTTTTCCTATTTCTTTACTAATCAGTCACAGGTTATGTAGCAGAAAATTCTTTGCAATTCCTACTTTCTTTTTGTTTTTTTTGCAAGGCAGTGGGGTTAAGACACTTGTCCAAGGTCACACAGCAAAGTAAGTATTAAGTTAGACCTGGCTCCCACATAAAAATACTAATTTCCCTAACCTTCTTTACCTCTAGCTGTACTTTCATCCACAAGCTCTGATATATTATTCTGATAAGATTGTTTCTTGCTCTCCATTGCACTTCAGGACTCTCCCTTTACCACCTCCACTCAGAGTCTGCTTCCTTTGGAGTTCACAATATCAAATTTTCAACCCAATCAAGATTAAGGTAGTTATTTTATATTGGTTTTCAGCTTATTCTACCTCCTTTCTCAAGGAATTTAATATCTGCCTCATCATCTATCTCTTTTCCCCAACTCTAAAAGTAATGAATTTCAAGCTCCCTAACCATTCTTTAGTTTCCCTAAATAATTGTCACATAATTGTGCTGAGTGAGAAAATTATGATTCATGTTATTGAACTTCAAATGGACCTTTATTGCAGCAAGGCAATCTATTTAGATTTACCTAATTTATTCCTCTATCTCAGTCCCATAAAATCTTTTCCAACCTTCTCTTTTTTTCTTCAAGCCTCTGGAATTACCACCTATCTCTCACTCTCAGCTGAGGACTTTGTCTCTTTATGAGAAAATTGAGGTCATTCAGTGTAAACTTCTTCTTTATTACATCTCTTCATCTTAAGATCTCATTACACATCCCCCACTCTCTTCCTTTTCTTATCTTTGATGTACCTCTTTTTTGCCAGGATCAACTCCTTTAGATGTGCCCTTCATCCTATCACTTCCTAGATTGCAACTCCAATTATCTCCTTCTCTAATCTTTAACCAGTTCCTATCTATTGATTCTTTCTCTATTGTTTCCAAAATTTTATTATCTGATCACAGTCTTTTGTCATTCCTTCTTTCCTCTGCCTTATAGCCATCAACCCAGTCCTTTGTCCTCAACAGAACTAATCCTTGCAATTCTCAGATCTCTCTCAGGTCATCCATCAGCCCTTGTATTGGCTAAACCCTTCCCTTCCTTTTCTCTGCCTTTTTAGTAAATAAGATTTATATTTATCACTTATTCTACCCTTGATCATACCTTCAAATTCCAACCTCAAATTATTAGTACTATCTGTCGCTTTTACTCCTATTTATATGTTACTGAACTGGAGAAAATCATGAAATCCTGCATACTGGATCCACTAAAATTTTATGTTACTTGTCTCCATTGGATTCTCCCAAGCAGCAAAGCCACCCTTTTCATCTCTATTAACGACTCATTATCCTCCTCCCAACAACAATTATTCTAATTTTTTTCATCCTTGCTCCAGTCTTCTTTGGCACCCCTTGCACTCTATCAACTGAGGTCTTTTTGTCATATGCCATCAAAAAGACTCAGGCAATTTACTAAGAACTCTCTCTTTGATGATCTCACCTCAGATGTCTTTTCCCGCTATCTTCTCCTTTAGCCTTGGCTTACATGAAGAGATTTCTCTTTGCTTGATCACTTCTCAGTCTATTTTGCTGAATCTATATCTAGATCATATTCACTAATCATGGATGTCTTCCAAGCTTCTGTCCTAGATCATTTTTTACCACGTTTTCCCCTCTATACTCTCTTGCTTGGTGATCTCATCAACTCCCATGAGTTGGTTTAGGATTCCTACTTCTGCCTATATAGCCTTAGTTTTTCTTGAACTAATCTCAGATCACTAACTGACCTCTGGATTTCTCAATCTGAATATATCCCAAACTCAACATGTTAAAAATAGAGATCATTAATCCCACAAAGCCTTACCTCTTGCACTCTTCTTGATTACTCTTTAAAAGTTAAATTACATATAACTTTGCTTTATCACCTTTCCCTCAATTAAGGACAACAGAAAAATAAAACATGTTTAATAAAACAGGTATAGTCAAGCAAAACAAATTTCTTATTAGAAATTCTCATTTTGCATTCTTGCCTTTACCTCTTTATCAGAAGTGGGGCAGGAGGATTCCCTTAGTCTTGTGGAATTATGGTTGGCTATTATGCACACTGATAAAGAGTTCTTATTTTTTCAAGTTCTTTATCTTTGTCATATTGTGGTAATTTTATACATTGTTTTCCTGGTTCTGTTTATTTAATTATCCATCAGTTCATTTAAGTCTTCCCAGGGCTCATGGAAACCATCTCCATTATTTCTTTCAACACAATAGTGTTCTACCATATTTATATATCTTAGTTATCCATTCCCCAATTTGTGGACATCTCCTCAGATATCCATTCTTTGCCACCTACAAATATTTTTTACGTCTCCTTATTTACAGTTGGTTTGTGCTTAGGATGAATCCTTCCCTTAATCTGCTGTCCCCCTGATTCCTCCTCTCCTCTCTTCTCCTTTCCTTCCTAGTTCTCTTTTGTGTGAAATGAAGTTCTGTACTCAGTTCTCTCCATCTCTCTCTGTTTCTGTCTTTTTCTGTCTCTGTCCTTGTCACTTCCTCTGTATTCTTCTGTCCCTTAAAATATTCAGTTAAGAATAAGACTGAAGTGTCAGTTGCTCCCACCTATCATCTTCTTGGTTGGATAGATATTTATCTAGTGTACACTGAAATTATGTGAGATAGTTTCTTTCCCCACCTCTTGTATTTTTTGTCATATCTTTCCATTCTTCTCTTAAGATAATCAAGATAGAACAGAATCACTCCCAGGCTTTGTCAAATTGGACTCCCTCTATGATTGCTTATGATGCTAGAATTCAGAGGGGACACATGTGTCATCTTCTCATATTTGAATGTCAGCAGTTTATTCTTGCTTAGTCCCTTATCATTGTCCATTCATGTTGACCTTTGTATTTTTCTATTAACTGTTGTGCTTGAACTTCAAAATTTCTCTGTAGCTCTGATGCTTTCATTATATATGATTTAATGTCCTTGATTTCACTAAAGGTCCATTTATTTCCTTATAGTATCATACTCTTTTTCTTGGAATATCATATTCCAGCCTCTCTATTTCTGCTAAATAGTATGTTTTCCAGACTATGGCTCCTCAGTACTTAAATTATTGCTTTCTGACTGTTTGCAATATTTTTTTCTTGACCTGTAAGTCCTAGATTTTTTACTATGATGTTCCCTGAAGTTTTCATTTGAGGGAGGTGACCATTGTTGACTAATCTTCTATCTCCTTTTTTCTTTCTGGTTCTAAGAGATCTGGTTAGTTTTCTTGTAAGATTTCTTGAAATATGACACCAAGGCTCTTTTTAAAAATTTTGTTTATGATATATGTCACAATAGTTCTTATTTTTCTCTTGTATGTGTTTTCCAGGTCAGTTGTTTTTGCTTTAAGAAACCTTACATTTTCTTCTATTTTTTTTTCAGTCTTGTAACTTGTTTTAATATTTATAGTTGTCTCAGAATCATTGACTTCTTTTTGGTCCAGTAGAATTTTCAGGTAGTTTGTTGTTTGGGCAAGGTTTCATATGTCTTGTGGCAGTTAGGTTTTAAAGTGGATAAAGCACTGGCCTTGGAGTCAGGAGAATGGGAGTTCAAATCCAGGCTCGGATATTTAATACTTACAAACTGTGTGACCTTAGGCAAGTCACTTAATCCTGATTGTCTTATATCCAGGGTCATTTTCAGTCTTCCTAATTCATATTTGACCATTGAAACCAAATGGCTCTGGAGGAGAAAGGGAGGCTGGTGACTTAGCATGCCCCCCTACCCCCAATCCAATTCACATGCTTGGCATGGTATCACTTCTCTGATGTCATGGTCTTCTTCAAGAATGAAGGAAAAACATTATCACCATTCTATGCCTTGTACCACTCTGTTAATTCCCTTTCTGATTCTTCTTCTTCTTGCTCCTTTTCTAATATTTTTTTTCCTCAAGGATTCTCATTTTAACTATAAATAATTTTTTTTACTTAAAACATCACAAAACTCTTGGTTCAAATTTTCCAGAAATCCTGGTTGAACTTATGCTCAAGCTGGTTTTTCTCTGAGGCTTTCCTTGTTTATATTTTGGAATCATTATTTTCTGGGTTTGTGTCTTGAGGTTCCCTGCTATCTTACCAAATTTTGATAGTGGGATTTCTTATGTTTGATCATCCTTCTAGCCTATTTCTTACCTTCAGGACTTGGCATTCACTTAACTATTACTGTTACGGATATCACTGATTCCCTGTTACCCTGAAACCTCAGTGTTATCCTCAACGCCTCACTGTCATTCAACCCACTTACCCAATCAGTTGTCAAATCTGGTTGTTCCTACCTCCAACAACATCTCTCATCTATACCCCCTTTTCTTTGTTTATATAATTGCAAATTTGATAAAGTCCTGCATCACCTCTTACTTGGGCTATTGCAATAGCTTTTTGGTTACTATCCCTGCCTCAAATCAATCCCCACTCGAATCCATACCCCACTCAGCTGCCGAAGTAATATTCCTAGAACACAGATCTGATCATGTCACCCACCCCTATTCAACAAATTCCAGTGGCACTGACAGCCACCATCTTCTACCACTCCCTTTTCTCTCAGTGAACGTCAATATTTTCCTATTACTTCCTGGATCAAATAGAAACTGCTCTTTTCTGAGTAAAACTTTTCATGATCTAGGTATTCTTTAATTCAGGGACATTGGAGTCCTGGCTGTTGCTGACACATTATATGTCATTTCTCAACTCTAAGCCTTTTTACTGGACATTCTCCAAGCCTATAATACTCTCCCTTCTCACATCTGCTTCCAGATTTTCCTGATTTTCTACAAAAATTCAAGCCATATCCTACTTCTTCAGTAGAAGTGTCTTGATTCCTCCCTCTTTTTCTCCTTTCATCTTCCTTCTAAGTTCATCTTCCATTTATGCTCTCTATATTTTATGGGTCCCACTTTTTATGTTGTCTTCCCATTAGAATGTGAGCTTCTTTAGGGCAGGGACTTTTCAGTCATTTCAATTGTGTCTGACTTTTTGTATTCAAACCCATTAAGGTTTTCTTGGAAAAGATACTGGAGTGGTTTGCCATTTCCTTCTCCAGCTCTTTTGCAGATGAGAAAACTGAGGCAAAGAGTAGCAATGACTTGCTCAGGATCACACAACTGGGAAGTGTCTGAGCAAGATTTGAACTTGGCTCTTCCTGAAATCAAGTCTCTTAACTGCCAGTTTTTCATTATATATACATTGCTTAGCATGTAATTGATTAATAAATACCAATAACTATAAAATAATAGCTGTAATTTATATAATGCATTAAAGTTTTCAAAGTGTTTTACAAATATTATCTCATTTTCCCCCTTCACAACAGCTGTGGGAAATAGATGAGTATTATTACACTCATTTTACAGATGAGGAAACTGAGACCAACAGTGGTTATGTGACTTGACCAAAGAATATAATTGTGTATGCTATACTCTCTTCTCCCTTCTCCCCATGTAATATAAGCTTTTGAGAGCAAGAAATTTCTTTTTGTCTTTTTATCTCAAATGACTATCATAGTCCCTCATACATGGTGGCCACAAAGTAAATGAATCATACAAGTCACTTTCTTCTTAAACTGAACATATTTCTTTTTTTCATCATTATTAAAATTGATTTTAGGGTCAGCTAGGTGGTGCAGTGGATCGAGCACTGACCCTGGAGTCAGGAGGACCTGAGTTCAAATCTGAACTCAGACACTTAATAATTACTTAGCTGTGTGGCCTTGGGCAAGCCACGTAACCCCATTGCCCTGCAAAAAACCCCTAAAAATGAAGGAAAATTGATTTTAGAACTGTGCATATAGTAATAAGTAGATAAATACTGGGATGTTTGTCCCTTGTATTAATTGATGCTGGACTATCATGCTGTCTGAGTTTCCCTTTTCCCTTCCCCCTTTCGTGCAGTAGAAGGAACACTAGATCTGAAGTCAGAAGAACTCAGTTCAAAATTTCAAAATAACTCTGCTATTTATTAGTTGTAAGATTTTGGACACCACTCACTATGTTCAAGTTTCCCCATTTATAAAATTATAGGATTGGTATCAATGACCTTTGCAGTTCTTCCTAACTTTAAATGTATTGTACTATGATTGTCAGACCTGGCAATGCTTGTGCATTCTTAGTGAGTCATATGGGACAAATTACGATACCAGAAAGAACCTAGAAAGCCTTGCCAAGTATTAGAAACTCCCTAGAGATTAGGGAGTCATCAGGATTGTAGAGAGAACAGTTTCTCCTTGTCCTTTGAATCTACTGCCACCATGCAGAACCCATTCACCATTCCAAGTACTCTGGCAGGGGTTCCTTTAACATAAATTCAATTAGCCCCTCTGCCCTTTGCCTTTCCCTCGGTTTCCTCCTTAGGTTCCTCCTTCAAACCTTTGCAACCACTCATGTTGAGGAACCAGGTTCAGTGATAACCTTTATGTGCATCTGGATACCAGCCAAAGAATCATGGTCATCGTCAGGGCTGTCTGGGGGTCCTCTTTTACAAAATGATGCTTCTCAGGGTAGGTAGGAAAATGCCTTTTGTTTTTTTAAAGGGCAAGACAAGTTCCTTCTAAGGGACTGTGCAGCCTTCTGGAGATTACTGTTTATATTTCCCAGGTAATATCTGTTTTTCATTAACTGCTCCTTAGGAGGCCTAGATAATGTAAGACACACTTGCACCTGCCCTAAATACTCACCTAAAGAGCAAACAATGGATCTTGATTATGGAGGTTCCACCTTCTCAGTGGATTGGGGGACCAGGTACCACCTGCAAATAATTATTTCACTCTGTTCCAAATGGACCTAATTCTGCCCTTATGGGTGCCTGGAGGAATGGGGGCTATAGGCATTTGAGCAAGGGAGCCTGGAAGGGTGAGGGAGGAGCAGCAGCAGCAGCAGCAGTGGCATCAACTCCAGTACAGAGGGAAGCCATTAATAAAACATCAAAGGCTGGTGCCTTTAGAGGAGGCAAAGCTGGATATTTTATTCATGACTGTATTTTGAAGGGGCTTGTTCATGACTCACAAATTATTCATGGGCTCTTTTCTATTTTTAAATGCAAAATTACGAGGGTGTTTAAATGGGCGGAAGTCCGCTGCTCTCCCCATGGCATGGCACCATCATGGGCTATTTTGGGGGATGCCTTCCCTGTTTCAGGTACAGTGCCAATTTTTAGAGGGTGAGTGGAAGAAGGATGGGTAAGGTGCCAAGTACATTACTAACATCTCTCAGTGAATAAGAAGATAGTCTCCTCTTGCCACCTGCCACCTGCCACCTGCCACCTGGATCTACCTCTTGAGATTTCCTCTCTGAACCAATCAGTAGCCTCCCTTCAGACTCCATGGGAGTCTTCTTCCCTTCCTGTCATAGGTAGAATCATATCTGAGGGACCCAGCAGGATCAGGCTCTTTGGGGAACCCTTAATCCCAACTTTCCTCCCAGTGCTTCCCTTCCTTCTCCCTCTCTTGTCTCTATCATGGCCCACACCTCTCTCATCTCTATTCCTACCAGAGAGAACCCAGAGTACCTATTCTATTCTAGTCTTTGGACCCATTACTCCTTTACCTCTCCAATCCCTATCTCCCTTCATGACTACTTATACCACTTGGATTAATCAGGAGTCAATGATAACCTTTAATTTAATCCTTCTAATAAGGACTATCAAGTTTTACCTTTGTTACTTTAGCCTAAAGAACTTTAAAGATTTATCTCCCTCTTTTCCACTACTATACCCTTCAGATTCCCAGGAATGTCCTGCCAATACACTCTAAGGACCTCTTGGTCTTGCCATCCACCCTGCAACTTCATCCCTTAGGAACACTTGGCCCTTCCTTCCATCCTTCAGTCAAACCCTCCTATATATGTTCTTTCATGAGCTATTTGAAAGCAGGGATTGTTTTGTTTTCTGTTTGTATCCTGAGGGCTTAACTCTTCATGTGGCATCTGGTAAATGAATGATAAAGTCACTTATTCATAAACTCATTCAAGTTCTAAATGTTTCTGATTTTCTTCCGATGGTTCAGCAAGACCCTAAGGAATTTTAAGAATAAAGATTATTTTTCATTGGAGGGGGTTAGGTTCAATATTTTTGCATTCTCTTTCACCACAAGAAAAGAACCTGGTTGCAGCCAGGTGATGCAGTGAAATAGAGCGCTGGCCCTGGAATCAGGAGGACCTGAGTTCAAATCCAGCCTCAGACACCTACTTGTGTGACCTTGGCAAGTTACTTAACCCCATTGCCTTACAAATACAAAAACAAAAAGAAAGAAGAAGGACCTGGATTTGGTAGAAGAACTCTTCAGACTGACAATGTTACAAAAGCAGTCATTTATGACCTGGGCTTACTCCTGGTCCTACCCTAGAAGTCTGGAAGAGACAGCTAGAAAGAAGAAGGCAGATACCTCCGATAGCTAGATTCTGAATGAGAGGTAAGGCCTCATCCTAAATATCTACTTCTTACTTAGGAGAGAGTTTTTATTATTTTTAGATTGGTAAAGAGCAACAGATAAGTCAATCAATCAACTGCCAAGAGCTTTTCCTCAGGCTATTTTATAGGCACTGGCATTTGGTCCTTTGTGCAGTTGTAACTTCAGTAGACCCAGCCAGTTGTATAAAAGAATTGGTTCAGAAACACCAAGACTTGTTTGTTCCCACCTTAGACCAGGTAATCTTGGGAAAAATTTCCCCTAGGGATTATATTTAAGCTGCTTGATGTCCCTGAGGTCATACCTCTCCTAATACTTGGACTGGTTTCTGAGTGTTATTGTATGGGGGAAAGTCTATTCTGTACCATTTCTTTTCTCAATACTGTGCAATCTATGTAGACTATTATTTACTAATTGTAAGTTTCCAGAGTGGGAAGGACCAAGGATGAGTCAAAATAAAATCTTTTTAAATTACTTGGTATAGGTTAAGCACTGTGCTATGAACTGGGGATTCAAATATGAAAAAGAAAGATAATACCTGCCTCCAAGGAGCTTACAGTCTAATAAGGGAAGATGACACACAAATGTAAGCTCAAAAGGAGGAAGGGACAGTATCTTGCAAGGGGCATAATGGAATATAATTCAGAGGAATGTATTTAGGTAGCACAGGAAGTGATGGGGACCCTGGATACCCCTTTGGGGGGCTGTTCACTTGGTCCTCTACTCAGAAAGGAAGAAAGTTCTAAGGGCACTATTAAGTGTGAATGCTAAAGCTGATAAAATCTTGTAGGTTGATGAGATTTCTAGAGGCCTGATGGAGAAGTCAATGATGTTTCATTTATCTTTGTGCTCCCCACTCCCAGGAATAGCTATCTCATAGTAGGAAGTAGAATAGTGAGGTGCAAAGAGTATTAATTAAGGAGTCAGAGGAATTGGATTTAAACCCTGATACTTCCCCTGCCATCTTGGACTAATAACAACCACCCTGAGCTTCAGTTTCCTCAATTGTAAAAAGAAAGTAGAAAGATAAGATGGTCTCTGCGATTCCATAACATGTCCAGAGCTTTGATTCTCAATGAATGTTGCTTCATTAAAATTAAATTGATTTGCTTAAGTTGGGTGCAAGGCCATTTCTTCTTGTTCTGAATGTGAGCCTTCACCTATGACCTATCTGAAGGTGATGCATACCCTGCGACAGGGTAGGTGGTGGGTGGTTGGGGAAGGGATAAAATTGATGTTCAACTCAGGCATGGATTTTCTTCTTTGGAGTCCACGAGGTATTCTAGAGAAGTCTCAGGCAACTGTATTGAGTGAGCATTTCCATAACTCGAATTATATTTATGTTTGAGGGGAACAGGTATAATATTCATATCTATAAAGGCCATGGTTCCTCTGATTCCTATATTGGCACATTATAGAGTGATTTATTTTGGGCAACATATCTTAGGAAGGACATTGACAAGCTAGAGAGGATCCAGGGTTGGACCACTAAGGAATGAAAAAGGTCTTAAATCTATGCCAAAAGAGAATCATTGGAAGGAGCTGTGAATAGTTAGCCTAGAAAAGGAAATATATGACATGGTAGCAGTTTCCAAGTTTTTGAAATAATATGCTGAAGAAGAAGAATTCACTTTGTTCTGTTTAAACCAGAGGGCAAAGCTTGGATAGAAGTTAGTCAGCTGTTCAGGTGAATCCATTTTGGGTTTTTCTTTGGAAAGAAAATGTTTGCCTTTTCCTTCTTTAACTCATTTTACAGATGAGGAAACAGGTTAAGAGGTGACTTGTCCAGAATCACACACCTAATAAGTGTTTGAGGTTGGATTTGAACTCAGGATGTTCCTGACTCCATGCTTGGCCCTCTATCCACTGTTCCATCTAGTTGTAGAAGTTGCAAAGCAGTAAAGTCAGGTTTGATATCAGGAAAAAACATCAAAAACTTCTTAATTCTCAGAGCTGTATAAACGTAACTTTCTTTCTGGGGGTAGTGAGTTTTCCCTCTTGGGAAGTCTTTAAGTAAAGGCTGGATGATTATGTTATACAGGGGTCTTTTGTTATGGTAGAGGTTAGGCTAGAATCTAGTCACACAACTCTCTTCTACCTCTGAAATGCCATTATTTGGTGATCTCATATAATTCCTTTTCATGTAACTTTGGTAATCAGGTGACACAGTGGATAGAGTTCCAAGCCTGGAGTCAAGAATATTCAATTTTCTGAGCTCAAATCCAGACTCAGACACTAGCTGTGTGATCTTGGGCAAATCATTTAATCCGTTTGCCTCAGTTTCTTCATCTGACCAATGAGCTGGAGAAGCAAATGGCAAACCATGCTATCCCCTCCTTCATTCCTTCTTTCCATCTTTCCTCCCTTCATTTCTTCCTTTCTTTCCATCCTTTCTTCCCTTTCCCTCCTTTATTCCTTTGTTTCTCCATTTGTTTGTTATTTCCTTTCTTTTCCATAGAGCACACAGCTTTCACAGTCCCTAAAGCCAGGTTGGGGACATTGGGTTATCCTCTTGGTTTTGCTAGATTGCTTAGCTGTATTTTTGCCTGCTCCCTAGCTGCAACTTAATGGACCCAGGGAGCAAAGGGGTTAACAAAGGCTAATAAGAAATTCCCTGCTCACAGCATCTGATGTCCACCCACCCAAATTCACAGGCAGGCAATATTTCATTCATCAGCAGTAGAAGAAGCAGTAAGTGTTGCTCCCCAGCTCTTGTCTGCTTCTGTTGCTGATTCTCCATTGCTCTTGGTGATTTAGGCTCTGGCCTTCAGAAAGATGCAATCCAGCCCTCTGACCTAGTAGATATTCTATTAATGTTGAAATACTCTGAAATTGCCATCCAATCTGCTGATGCGAAGTGACTCATTGCTTTGGGGATTATAGAGAAATAAATGAGGCTGAGGTGGGAACAAGAGAGAGGAAAGAAAATAAGGAAACAGGTGGACATAACCTCCAAAGTCTGTTTTTTTTCCCTCTAATAGATTGTACCAGTTAAATTAAAAGCCACTGGATTGCAAACTTTTGTAGACTAGAGATCTTGTCTCACATGTCTCACACAGAGGTATGCAAATGGTGGGCATGTAAAAATGGTTGTTGAATTGAATTGAAAACTGGACTTCTAGGTATCCTGGTGTTGCCCCAGATTGAGTTGATTTTCTGTCCAGGCCTGGGTGGAGGGGAGGAGTTTTCTCAGCCTGGTGTTAACCTTTCAGATGTCTGTCATACCTGAATAACAGTTAAGATGTCTCTCCCTTGAGATTTCCATCCCAGATACTTGCCATACTCATTGAATAACTTTTATGCTGGGAAGGTCAAACACATATTTAGTGTGTTGAAAATCAAAAACATCTCAGAGTTGGTAGTTACCCTCCTGGGTATTTTCCCATACTTAGACTGATCCATACTTGAAGACTTCAAGCAAGGTGGAATCCACCACAAAGCTCTAATTGTTAGTGTAACTGAGCTTTGATACAAGCCTGGACCATCAAAGATGGAGGCATCCACATGGAAGATGTCAAGGACTTGTTTCTGAAAGAAGACATCTTCGCCTACCACATAGATAGGAGCAGTCTCTTTCCATTGGTAGCATAGCCAAAACTGGCTCCTTCTTTAACCATCAGTTTTTCTTTCTTTCCATTGACTTCTAGGGATGATGGTCTCATTTACCCAAACCATAGGCACTGTGCAGTAAGCTGGGGTGAGGGGGAAAGGTACCCTCTCCTTGGACTCTATGTCTAAGGGTTTTGATCTGTTTTGTTTTGTCCTTTCCAGTTGTAGGAGTAGGAATTGCAGTCCCCAGATACAGAAGTTCAAGCAATGGTGACCTCGAGCCCAGAATTCCAGGCTGGAGACAGCAAATAGTCCAGCAGGGGAAGCCCCCCCCCCCCCCCCAGGGTACTGGAAAACAAGCTTGGGGTGCTTTGGAAAGGTGAGGAAACAAGGAAAGAAAGGAAGGGAGTATGGATTAAATGACTCCTATGTTTCCTGTAGTGAGGATTAAAATACAAGTGGAAAGAATTATTGTCTCTATTCTCATAGAGTTTATATTCTAATGAGAAAACCACACACCCACCCACACACACACACACAATTGACTTAAAAGAGTGGGAGTAGGGAGGTACAAGAAGAATAAAGATATCCTCTGCAGGAGTATGATTTTGAAGTCCAGAGAGTCAGGTAGAAGGCCCTGAGGGTGAATGTCAGATAAATATTGGACACAAGGTAATCCTTAGCCCAAGCATCTTTAAGGTTTGGAGTGGGGTCATCCAGTGATTTTCATCAGTTTAACTGAGTTCTTTGCTTACCTCTGACTATCTCTATTTCCGGGCTCAAGCTAGATGATTAATGCCGCTGGATTTTCCAAGGTGATTCTCTAAACCAGGTTTTCCAGCTGAGTTAGCTGAAGGGTAGAGACTGAGCAGGACACATTAGATGCAATCCCTTGGTAAGCCAAGGTCTTCCCACTCTTCTCTGGGAGATAGCAACTCACCCTTATGGACTGGGAGCTACACAGCTGTTGTTGAAGTGGGTGGCAGCTGCATATGTCTAAAATTTCAGCAATATTAGTGTATCACTAACCAAATATTCAACAGAGTCAGATCCAGGATCAAGCCACAACTCCACAGGCTAGTAGCTGGAGGCAACACAACTTCTCCACTAAGGGGCACTGTCAAGAAAACAGAACTCCAAAAGGGAAGCTGGTTTCCCAGTACCATTGAAGTGTTTTTTTAAACAATGGAAAACATGGAAGAGTCTACTTTGCTGATCATTCAGTTTGGGGATTACCCAGTTCTTTGTCTTTTTTTCTTCTGCTTAGTCTTTTTTCTACTAATTATCATCTAGAAAGGATGGAAGGAAAGGGGAAACTAGAGCAGAAACCTAATTCTGTCATCTTGGAAGCCCTGACATACTAACATATATCCTTCCTATTAATATTACTCTTCTCAAAGCTACCTGTGCCTTATAAAAAACCTTAATTATTCTAAACTTAACTTAGTGGAAATCCTTCATACTTACTGTGCCTTGATTTTAGATGTGTGGCTCCAATCACAGTGAAGGTATTTGGACTGAGCTTCGGCAGTTGGAATTGAGAAACCTTGAGATGAAATCTTGTCTTACTGGAGGGGCAGCTAGATGGTACAGCTAGCCAGTATACACAGAGTGCTGAGCCTGCAGTCAAGAAGACTTCAGGGTTAAATACGACCTTAGAAATTTCTTAGATGTGTAACCCTGGACAAGTCACTTAACCTATGTCTGCCTCAATTTCTTCACCTGTGAAATAGGTACAATAATAGAACCTAACTCTTAGGGATGCTGTGATGATAAATTGAAATATTTGTAAAGTGCTTTGCAAACTTTAATATATTATATAAATGCTATTGTCATTATTTCTACTCATCTTTGGATTTCTTCATTCTGTATATTGTATATTTTCTCTCCTTTTTATCCTCCTTCTGGCTCATTTTCTTTGCCTTTACTCATCTGGTACACATTAAAAATATATTACTACTCCTGCTGCTGCTGCTACTGTTACTACTACCATTAGTACTATCCCTACTGCTACAGCTGCTATTGCTATTGTTATTGCTACTGTTACATTATTGCTACTACTGTCGCTGCTGCTACTACTGCTGCTGCTGCTGCTGCTATCTACTACTTCTACTGGCAGTTACTACTGCTATTACTACTGCTACAGCTGTTACGACTATTGCTGCTACTACCACTGCTCCTGTTTCTGCTATTACTGCTGCTACTACTATTAGTGCTACTACTACTATTACCACTGCTAATGTCACTGCTGCTACTGCTGCTGCTGCTGCTGCTACTACTAATAGTTGCTACTGCTACTGCTGCTATTACTACCACTACTTCTACTATTGCTAGTGCTATTATTACTATGGATAGTGCTACTGTTGTTTTGCTGCTGTTACTACTGTTACTACTATTGCTACTACTACCACTACTACTATTTCTGATACTACCACTGCTGCTGCTGCTACTATCACCACTATTGTTACCGCCAGGGCTAGTCCTGTTAGTACTGCTCCTAATACTTGTTCTACCACCCCCATCACCATCACCAATGCCACCATCACTATCACCACTACTGCTTGCCTCTACTACTCCTGTTGCTACTCCTGTTACTAATACTACAGCTGCTAGTGCTACTGCTCCTACTCATGCTCCTACTATTGCTACTGCTGCCTCAATACTAGTACTACTACCACTACTGAGCTGCTTCTACAACTACTATTACTAACAGCTAGAACTGCTATTGTGACTGCAACCATCACCACCACTACTACTACTACTACTGCTACTGTTACTACTATTATTGCTGCTGCTGCTACTACTACTACTACTTCTACCACTACTGTTAGTTTGCTCTATTCAATAAAAAAATTACTGTTTACTTTTATCACAGAGAAGACCAGATTCGTATTGTTAAACTTAAATAGAAATAGATCCCTGTCAGCTACATATTGATTCAGTAAGCCACAAATTAATATTATCTATGTTGCTTTGTAGTTTTATTTATTTTGTTAAATAGTTCTCAATTACATTGTAATCTGGTTCATTTCAGTCAGGAATTTTGCAACCTCTTTTTGGACACCTCTGGACTAAATGATAATACAATTAAACTTATTCAGATCTGGTTAGTGGAGTGTTGAACTTAAAGAGTTTATGTTTTAATGTCAATTGGACAGTAAATCTTTCATTGGAGGATCCCACAATCTTGACTTTGCTGTTAAACATTTTTGTCAATGACTTAGATAAAGGTATCTATCATACCTTCAGATAGAACAAAGCTAGTCAGTGTAGCTAATGCAGTGGGGAGTAGATCTGAAAACTGACCCTATTACAGTACTGGACTGAAACAAAGATGAAGTTCACTAGGGGTAAAATGTGAACTCCTGCTTAGGTAGGAAAAAGCCACAGTATCACTTGCACATCATAGGGAATCATTGACAGTATTTGTTCTGAAAAAGGGACTGGAGGGTTTTGTGGACTCAATAGGAGTCAGCAACACACAATGGGCAGTTAAAAATGGCTAATTAGTTCTTGAGCTCACAGCTTCCAGGAAAAAGTAGGCTAGAGTTCCATTATACTCTACCCTCAGGTAGACTTCATTTGGAGTGCTATGTTTAATTCTAGAGACATAGACAAGCCTGGAGAACATTACAGAGGAGGGAAGACAGGATGGTGGAAGACCTTGAATACATGTCATATAAGTAGTAGTTAAAAGAACTGAGAGTATTTTACTTGGAGAAAAGGGCCGGAAACATGTTAGTTGCCTTAAATATTTGAAGGGCTATCAAAAACCAAAGAAATTAAGTTCTCTCTGGTCCCAGAGACTGATATCAGTAGCATTAGGGAGAAATTATAAAGAGGCCAGAAGGGGTAGATATCAATATCAAACTTATTCAATCTATTCCAAAGTGGAACAGACTATCCTGATGACTGATGAATTCCTCCTCCTTGGAGGTCTCTTACAACTCCATGATGCCATGATTCTGTGACTTTCTGCCATGTTCCTCTCTCCTCCTGGTGGAGGTCTTTAAGTTGGAGTACCTTTGAGACTGTCCATAACAGCTGCCCTGAGAAATAAGAAGGTTGCATTATTCACATTTTTTACAGATGTTTGTTTGGGAACACATTTCTCAGGGGAAAATGAATTCCCTTTAGAAGTGGACAGAGCTGGAGAAATCACAGTCCAGCAATATTTTTATAAATCTGAGTCTTTGCCTGTATATATCCATATTTTGTAAAGAATAACCAATGTTTTCCCCCAATTCGTAGCCTTACCTCCTATTTTAAACTGACTTTAAAAAAAACCAATTTATTTTTTTACTTTCCACTTTAATCCTTATGACTGTATATGGCACTTTTGTCCTTCTGACTGATACGATCTCTTCATCCATTGAAGCACACACAACCTCGGTGGGTCAGAAAAGGAGGAAGGATACTAATATCTGAAAAGCAATAACTTTCTGTCCCCCTTCAACACTGTTACATGTTACATGTACAAAAGTGTAACTAGTAATTCTGTTAATGTTATGTGTGTAAAAGTATAACTAGTAATTCTGTTAATAGGGGCAAATATATAATGTATTTAGGATCAGGAAGTTGGAATGTATGTATAGGGGTTGGGGTTGGGGAGGACGATGAAGCATAAGGAAAGCTCTTGGACCTATGGACATAGGGCATTTAGGGGAGCACCCAAAGATACTAGCCCTTGGGGGCAGAGACCCCCTGAGACTCCTAGGACAAGAGGCCAATCAATTGATCAATCAATCATTTATTAAACACCTATTGGATAGTTAGGTAGTGGAATGGATAGATACCTGAGTTCAGATCTGACCCCAAACATTTACTAGCTATGTGATCCTGGGCAAGTCACTTAATGCTCTTTACCTTAATTTCCTCATCTGTAAAATGAGCTGGAGAAGGAAAGAGGAAAGCCATTCCAGTATCTGCCAAATAAATATCCCAAAAAGCATCATAAAGAGATGAACTCAGCAGAAATGACTAAAATGCAACAATGAAAAAACACCTACTATATGCTGAATACTGAATTAATTGTTGGAAGTCACTGCTAGGACTGGAACTAAGTAGGGGCAGTGAAGAGTTCATCTGGAGAATTGAACAAGGAAGGATGTTCAGAGAGTCATTTATTTTAATGAATTATTATAAGCTCAATTATTTCTAAGAGTTGAAAAAATGTCACTTCTACCTTCTCCCTGGTTGACCTGCCTTAGTCAAAAGACAGCGAAGTACAGTGAGAAGAACACAAGCTCCAAAGGAGAAAGATCTGAGTTCAAATCCTTCCTTTGGGGTTTTTTAATAGTGTGACCTTGGAGAGTTTTGTGAGTTTTTACATTTGTAAAATAAGAGATTTTGAATAAAGAGACTCTCAGGATCTTTCCAGTTCTATGTTTACAGTCTAGTTATTATTTGTAAATCCCATCACAAAATGAACTAACAAGCCATCTTTTGTCATGGAGGCCAATGTGAGTGTAGTATAGCTGTTTGATCCCAACAGAGACACAAAACCTGGACAGTGGATGATCTGATTACATCTTTTTAAATTTTCCTATTTATTCTTCCTATGAACATTATAGTTTCATATGCATATATGAACATAACATTTTCTCCTTTTGTTGTCCTTTGCTGTGTGTGCACTTATCTAGGGATCCTCAGATACAGGCTAGCTGCATTTCCCTTGCCTTGGTTAGCCTTCTTTCTGCCTAATACTAGCATTGCCTTTTTTATTTTAGTATAGTTCAGAATGATGAATTATTCTGGGAGGTATGTGTTTTGTATCACAAAAGCATATTCTTGATGACTTTAACTTATCTCCACTGTGACACATACAGTTATTTGGTAAACTAACTTTCCAGGCAGCCTGTCTAACTGCCTCCATGGCTTGTGTTCTCACAAAATATCTCTCCCTTCCCTAATGAGCACCACATGTGTTAAATGTATAAATAGTCTCTGAATTGGTGTCTAACAGAAAAATATACTTACTCATCACAGAGACACATCCATTTACTTTTGTAGAGTTATGCCCGATATTGTGGATTGGTGCAGAGATTTGTTGTGCTCTCCCCAGGGAGGAAGGAACATTATGCATGCTCACAGTTCCTATTTCTTTGTACCACGCTCACCCTACTTCATTCACATGGTGACCATCAGCTTGCAATTCTGTATGCTTACAAGCGTATGCTTAGAACAATATCTAGGGATGATTACTTCATAGATGGATCATTTCCTTATTTTATTTAAAAGAAACTGGGGGAGGGGGTGTAAAAGTGCAAATAGTTCATTCACAGAGAGGATGACATAAAGCATGCAATTTGAGAGAAGAGATGCAATAATTCCTTTTTCTAGTTTTTTTGGTTTTTAGGGTTTTTTGCAAGGCAATGGGTTAAGTGGCTTGCCCAAGGCCACACAATTAGGTAATTATTAAGTGTCTGAGATCAGATTTGAACTCAGGTCCTCCTGACTCCAGGGCCAGTGTTATATCCACTGTGCTACCTAGCCACTCCTCCCACAATTCCTTTTTCTAAAATATCTCTTTGCTTCCTATAGAATTGAGTATGTGATGCTTAGCTGCCTTGGAGAAGAGGTGGGAATCAAACAAGTTAAGAATATGTAGCCCTTTCCCTCCCCAGCCCCCAACTGTTGACCCTAAGGTTTTGTAGTAACTCATAAGGAAGAGTTGGGTTATAGATGTTTATTTTAATTTTTATTCTTTTAAGAGTAGCAATCCACATTTGTTACAGGTTTCCCTTTCTCTTGATTATTTGCTCCTGGATTGGGTCATGTAGATACTCTTATTCCAAATCTTGGCAACCCCACAGGATGAGGCTGCTTACAAGACCACAGTTGTTTATGTCTTCTGACTGGTTGACATGTTCTGCAACTCATCTCTGGATGGGTTTTGGGGAGGAGAAAGCAGATGTCTAGAGAAAAAAAAATGAGTTATGACCCCTGAAATAGAAAAGATCATTTGCTTAGTTCTTTCCTATCCTTTATAACTTTTAGTTCTGAAGAGTATCAAGAGATTTTAGTGACAAAATAGGATCTGATCATTAAAAAAAAACATCTGGAAGAACTAAAATGAACCACTGGAAAACTTGTCACCGCTTTTCAGAACTCGGGCCCACAGAGTCTCTCCCCACTTACCCAACTTCCCCACTTTTTCTTTTTTGGTCAAATAATGAATAGTAGATGTTGAATATGTGTTCAACTTCAAGACCATTTGGAACAATGGAGTGATGAAAGCAGAAAGGGCATGCTTGGGAGAAAGGCTGAGATGGATATGAGATGGACTTGGCAAGGTAGGCTTTATGGCCATTATTACTGATCCCAATGTGTTTGAGATCATCATGACCTATCAACATTCTTGTACTTTTAAATCTATGACAGGATATGCTATGGTATGATATGGTATGATATGATAACATTTAGGGTCATAGGCTCAGAATGTGAAGGGACCTTAGAGGTCATCTGGTTCAATTCCCTGATTTCACAGAAAAAAAAATCAAGATGTCACATGACTTGTCAAAAGTCACAAGGCAGTACTTGACTGAGCTAGTATTCATACTAACATTCTATAACCTCCAATTCAGTGGTCTTTCCATTGTATCATACTGCCTTAGTGTGATATGAAATGACAGTCACATGTCATGGCATGCTAAAGCATGATATGATATTACACAACATATGATATGGTTTAACTAGGAATGCTAAAGTCCTAGGCCTGAGATAAAGGGCAGTAAGTTAGGGAGAGGGTTATTCTTTTTCACAGTTCACCTTTTTTTTTTATCCTTCATGTCCATGATCATATGTTTCTTAACTTCTGTTGTGAATACTCTTTCTCTTGTTGATGTTTTCTTCTGGGCAAATTCTCATGGCAAATATTTTCCATTGCTGCATGGGCCATTAGTCCATTGTTGCTGCCCTCATGGATATAATCCCTGAATTATCTGCTTTCAGTATATTCTAGGGATCTTTTGATTTGTTTGTTCTCAATAGTTTTTTTGTGAGAGTTTTGCAGAAAAAACATGGACTGCAATTTTAAGAACCAAGTTGGAGCAGGAAAAAAAAGTCCATACATTTTTGTTGGTTGAATACATACTGTATTTAACTTTTTTTAATCCCAGAGAAGTGAAATGCAACATCTGTTTGAGTTTCTGTAACATCCATAGTTTGAAGAGTCAGAATTTCCTACTAATTAAAGTCATTTTTAAGGCACTCTGCAAAGCCAACTTTCATCTTTTCCTTCATTGGGGTTTTCTCCAAACCAAAGCAGAATACCTGGTTTCTTTTTCTCCAAAATGATGCACACACACCCACATGTGTACACACACACACAATGCATACACACATACATGCTTGTGTTCTGCACCTCCCCTCCCTTGGTAACATCAAACACTACACAATTTAAAGGAAAACTGCAAAGAAAGGACAAGACTAAGGAAGAGAGGTGTAAAAGAAGCAAAACAACTGATTACAGGGGAGCAAAAGGCAGTAGATTGAAGTCAGGTGGTTTACCAGACAATGAAATGGAAACTGATATTTTAAATTTTTTAGGTTTCAGTTAATTTGGCTGGCTAATTTTTATATGCATCAACAAAGGTATACTGAAAAGAGAAAATCAAGACAGTGGAAAGTACATGTATATTTCCTTGGGTGTGGATGGTATTAATTCTGTCCTTCAGCGGGGCTAAGGAACCACATCTTGGCATGATTTGAGAATCCTGCCTTTCTAAAAATAACTCACATTAGCTCATCTGCCTAAATATAACCTCCCTATGGGCCTACTAAAGTGCCTGGAATGTCTACCATTAGTCATTCTTTTGGGTTAAGGCATAATTTCTAGGAGGTCTGGGTTAAATGATGTGTTTACTTAGGAGGTATAATGATTCGGCCTATTAGCACCCACTAAGACCTTGTGGAAGAGCCATTGATTAGGTTGTTCAAGTTGGCACATAATGAAGGGCAGAGTTTGGAGGGAGAAGGAGACCAAAGAGATAAGTTTTGACCTTGGTGAAGATCTACAGCATAGGGAGGTATATAGGGAAAATAGGCCTAATTGAGATGGAGTTGAGGATAGAAGAAGATACCTATGGTTAGCTAGGGAATATTTAGGGAACATAATTTCTAGTGGAGGGTTAGGGGCAAGTGAGAAATAACCAAGAACCAATGATAACTTTGCCTACTATGTAATAATCTAATGTATATATCCAACTAGTCTGAGTTTATACACATGTAGATTCTGGTGTTCACTTAGACTCATTATGTTTATAGTATGGTGAAAATTCAATGAATAAGAGATACTGAAAGTCCTGAATTGTTTCTATTTGGAATTCCATTTAAAGTGGACTCCTGTTTGTCTATAGATATGGATCTCCTAATGCATACAGAAGTGTCCTCTCTACAGCTGTGAAAACCATAGTGATACCCTTGAGGCAACCAACAAATATTGGACATGCACCAAAGTCATTGATCTCTTGATGACTTTACTCTCTTTTTGGCAATGTTCCCTCTTTCCTCAAGTTCCACTTAGGATTACATTTAAGAGGCTTCCAAGGAATGTCTCAGGCCTAGGACACAGGAAATAGGAAGACTTCCTTCAAAGAAGAAGCATGGTGAATTTCCCCCCAAACCATTAGAGTCTTAAAATCTGGTGATGGTGACAGAGGAAAAGAAGGAAGGGAGGTGGGGGGGGTCTTGGAAGAGAGCCCAGAGTGATTAACAGATTTCTGCTCTTGGGTCTCCTATATGTAGACCAAGAGTGACCTGATGGGTTTTTTTGGTGTATCCCAGAATCTTAAGAGTTTGGAAGGACTTCAAAAACTATCTAGTTCAACCTGTTTCTGATAAAAAAAATCCTTTTACCATAACTCCAGTGAATGACTATCCAGTTTTTGCTTGAAGACCTCTTGTGAGGGGAAACCCCAAATGAGACAGCCCATTCTGCTTTTGGACAGCCCTATTAGATGGTTTATTATTAGTTTTTCTTTAAATCAAATCTAAACCAACCTTTCTGCAATTTCCATTCATTGCCTAGTTCTGCCTGTCAATAGAACAAATATAATCCCTCTTCCACATGACAGTCCTTCAAATATTTGAAGACTGCTCTAAATATTGAATCAGTATAGCTGATCCTGGTCTTCTTAAGATAAGAAAAAAGAAATACCACATTCTGCATTCTCTTGTTCCTCCACCTTTGAAATATGCTGCAAATTGGATTAAAGGAAAGGAGAAAGGTTCAATGGGGAGAATGGAGTAGGAGGAAGGGTAAAAATAATTCCTTCTTTTTCCAATTGACTTATTCCACAGACCTATTCTTAATGCTTAAGGAAACACCACATCTTGAAGCTGAAGGGTCTTTAGAGGGAGGCAAATAAATAGCAAGGAACCTAGATTCTTAACTGGTGGGTTGGATTCTGACAGCAACCTCCTACCAACATTACATAGGGTTGGAAGTGAAAACTGGATAGGACAGTAAAGGTCTTGAAGTATGAGGTAATGGAGAAAACACTGGACTGAGTCAGGAGACCTGGGTTCCAGTCTTGACTTTGCCTCTAATTGTACAATCTTAGATCCCCTTTCCAGACCTCAGTGATAGACAGAGAGGTTTTGATAATAAGACCCTAGATTTAGATTGAGAAAGGATTTTAGAAGTCATCTCATCTAGATCCCAAATTTCCTTTCAATTTCTAAAATGTCTTCAGTGTTTCACCTTCTGCACAAAAGAGAGTTCAAATTAGCATTTCATTGGAGGAAAGGAGATTTTGGTGAATGAATTTACACCTTGGAGAAAATGTTTTTGCAGCACTCAGTGTATAATAATGATTGTAATTGCTCTGATTTTAGAATCAGAGGACCTGGGTTTGAACACCAACCAGCTCTATCCCTCCCTGGTTGTGCGGCCTTGAACAAACTACCTGACCTCTCTATGCCTCCTGTTCCTTGTTTGTAAAACCTCAGGATTGAATATGATGACTTCAAGGGCCCCTTCCAACTTTAGATCCTATGACCTTTTTCTATGGCTCCAAAAAAGATTTTATTGTCCTGTCCTGTGGGTAAAACTGAGGTTAATTAGTTCAAAGATGAAAGTCAACTTTCCAGTTTATAATAAACATACACTTAAAAACACATATATAAATACAAAAGTCAGAAAATGAATGAATGAATGTATGAATAAATGGTTATTCCTTTGGGTAGACCTCCTTTCATGCCATTGCCAAGACCAAGGATACCCTGTTTACTCATGCTTGGCTTTTGTAATATCTGAAGTTTCTTCCATGGTCATCCAATTTTACTTGGTCCTTGTGATAAAACTTCCCACAAAGGGAATTTACCTCTCCTTTTCTTTGGCCCTTCCCATATGGAAGTGTCTTTGGAATGCCATGAGAAGATGCTTAATACTAACTCACTACACCCTGTCCTCTTGGTTAATATTCAGCAGGTATAGGGTTGGGAACAGAGAGAAGCAGAGAAGAAAGGAGAAAGGAAAGAAGCAAATTCTCCCTCTGCTTCCCAGGCCAAGCTGATCTAGGCAGAACAGCAGTCAATCAGAAAGGCAAGAGGCAGGGCCCTGATGGCTAGTGCCATTAAATCTGATTTGTCCAAATCTTTGCCCCTGGGGTGGTTCATCACAAAGCATGGGGGGAGATGGATTTTCAGTTAGATTAAATTAATTTCTCTGTGCAAGACATAGATTCAACAAGCACTCCTACTTCTGCACAGCTCCCGACAGACCATTCCAAAAGGCACCCAACAAGTCAATGGCAAAGTTCTCATGGCACCACAGGGTTAGATTGGATGGGAAGCATCTGGTCCCAGAAATGGGAAGGCGTTGAGGAAAGAGGCTGGATGGTACTATTTTTTTTAATAAGCGGGGAAGCATCTGTCCAGGGCTTCAGCTTCGAGAGCCACAGGCCATTTCTCATTTAGAGTTTCTGCTAGTGGTTCTGCTATGTGGTTCTGTTGGCTGGACTTGCCTTGTCCTACCAGGAGACCTGTATATGGACATGGAAAAATGCAAATAAAATGGGTGTTAAGAAAGGAGTTGTTGACCAATGACGTTTCATTCCTAAATGGAAATCCAGGATGGGAACATAGGGAGTGGAAGGAATATTAGATTTCTAATAGGAGGAGCTGAGTTCAAATCCTTGTTCTGGATCTGATTAAGGACAAATCATCTAACTTTTAGGGGCCTCAGTTTTTTTCATCTGTAAAGCAAGGGATTTGTGTTAGGTGAACACCTAAGGACCATCACAATTCTATGACTCTATGCTATGATCTCTTAACCAGGACAAGAATTATGGGAAACAAGTGGTAGTATCAGATACCTCTGGTTTGTTTTTGCAACTCTCTGAGGCAGAAAAGATCTGGAAAGGCCATTGACTCAGCAGGTACTCTTGCATAATTGATCCAATTAAACCCTGATGAAGCTCAACTGTTTAAAAAGTCAAATAAGACTCCCCTGTGTGTCTGTGACAACAGGCATGAACCAGAATTTCTGGAAACCTGGAATGCATTTTAGAAAATGGTACAATGGATAGCCTAATTAGAGATAGCACCTTCACAAGGGTTGATCAGAAGGAGGCAAGGTGGTCTGGACCCCTAATGTAGTTGTTGCTCTGAGATGGGTCTATCTATGGCACTCTTTTGTGAATGGGTGGATAGGAACCCGAGGTCAACTGAATGAATAAATACTCAGAGGCCCTCTATGATTTTTTTCTCAGTTTGTTTCTCTTAAACCAAAGGTGTTAAACATGCTGCCAGTAGGCTCAGTCCAGATTAAAATAAATGATGTTAAGATGTATACTTTTCCTCCTCGCACTTTGGTAGGTGCCTGCAAGGATCTCTCTGGCTAAGATTAACCTAAAGAGTGCCTTGAAAAGCAGTATTAATTTTCATTTTGTACTTTTCTAATGAATTTAGTAAATATTATTTAGTATTATTAACTTTATATTAAAATTGTCAGCTTTGTGTTTGTTTCATCTTATTTAACAATAAGGGAAGAGAATAAGCATATGTGAGGTAGCTGTTATTCTTCCCCATTTTACAGTTGAGGAAACAGAGGTAAAGTGATTTACCTAGGGAATATACAGCTAGTAAATGTCTGAGGTCAAATCTGAACACAAGTCTTCCTGGCTTTAGGACCATCACTCTCACTATTGTATGTCCTTACCTCCTCCATGAGGTCAGGGATCTTTTCTTACTTAGACTTTGACTCTGCTTGTGATACATTAGGCATCAGTGAATACTTCCTGTGTGACATTGGACAATTTATTCAATATTTTTTCACCTCAGTTTCTTCATCTGTAAAATGAGGGGTTAGATGAAATCCTAAGAGACCTTCCAGTTTTGTCTATAATCTTATAAATGAATATGAGTTCACCAAATAAATGACTATAAGGAAAAAAACCTTTTGATACCTAATGGTGAAAAGTGGCATTTCTTTTAGGTCGTGTTTTTGGGAGTCACTCTAGGGAGCAGATCATTTTTTATTGTATTTGGACATCTGAGGGTTCATAGTTTTGCAAAAGGGGGAGGAGAGAGAAAGGAGAAACAGAACCTTTATATGTGAAAATATGAGTATGTGTATGCAAATGGGTACCCACCATATAGTGATGAAACATATTCACAGTAGCTATTCATCTGATATGCTGATGCAGAATCCTTCTTTTCTTTACTAATTAATTAAAAGTAATAGCTTTCCACAGTTTCTGGTACGTGAGTGAGTGAAGTGGGAAATAATTTAATTGGCTGTCTTGATTTCAAAATCCAATTTAATGAAATGGTTCTCAGCCTGAAGTGTATGCATTATCTTTCCTGTTATTTTTCCAATTAACATTTCATTGGATCGGGCCTTCGTGGTGGAATATCCTAATTGGTTTGAAAGGTGGAGATAGGAACAAAAACAGATGGAGGAAATAACTGGCTATTCCCTCAAAGATCTGTTGAAAATGCTACCAAATTACTGGGTATGAATTTTTCTTCATTATGTCCTGCTGAGAAGTTAACAGCTCTTTACAGGCATTCTGCACATACTGTTGACCATCAAAGGGTCCCACAGGAAGGAGTAGGGGGCTTCTCTACCTCAAAGATAGAGCAACCAATTTTGTGAAAGACTAAAAGGGCAAAGCCAACATTTTCTGGGTTCTGGAGCTCAGAGTAGATTGTAGGAAAGAGCACCAGATTGGGACTCAGAGGATCCAGGAGGAAGCTCCAGGAGGCAATCACAAATGGGAGAAGGGGGCTGGATCTTGCAGGACAAGAATTTTCCATGATTAAGAGGAAACAGGGATGATTGGATATTCCAAGGTGAGGACCTAGGTGCTGAGGTAAGTTTTAGGAGTAGAGGGCAGAAGAGGCATGATTTTGAAAGAGAAAGTCCAGAGAAAGTTGGGAACCAGGAGGGGAAGGAAGGAGTGATGATTAAAACACACACACACACACACACACACACACACACACACACACACACGTCTTTGGATAAGTCAATTAAATATATCTAGCATCTATTTTGCTCATTTGTAAAATATGGTTGGATGATATCTAGGGGGCTTAGCAGCTCAAAAACCTCTGTCTTCTAAAACCTATGTAGTAACCCATTTTGGTACTTGAATTGGCTAAGTCAGTAACTACATCTGGCCTCTTCCTATACAAAGGGATATGTCTTTTTCCTTTATTATCTCATTTTCTTGCTGGGTCAGATAGTCTATAGAGAATGAGCATTAATTTATTTATCAGGTCTTTATCAAGTATCTCCTAGGTGCCAGGCACTGTGAATGAAATGGAACATTCTGAGTCTTTCTCTCTTCCCTGTCTTTTCCTGAATTCTCTCAACAATCTCATAAATCCTGTTTGATTGGTGAGAAAGCAGAGTTGATTCTTTAATCTCCTGGACCTCTTTCCCACCCACTTTTAGAAAGATTTTCTCTCTGTGTCTTATTATCCAATAGTTCTTTAGGTAGTGACCTTCATTTCTCAGCTTCGCCAAGACTGGATCTGGATGTGGACTTGGAAGACAGGCATCTCTGACATCTCTCTTCCAAATCCTGCCTCAACTTTGAATGTGTAAAGTAGAAAGGAAGGTCTCTCTAAAGGACTATCTTCCAAGTGTACAAAATAACTAATCTCTTTTAGGATAGAATATTAAGGTTTGAAATACAGTTGTGGGGGAGGACAACTGGTCCAGGGGTTACCCCACCCCCCAACTTCTTGCCTTGTTTGGCAGAGTGAGTGTCTTGAGAAAATGAGCTCTGAGGTCCTCCACTAAGAATCCATGAAGTTCTTTATGGCTAAAGAATATGACTGACCTAGTGTGTGGTATAGAAAGGTGGAGGAGACTAGGGAAGCTCATGGGAAATAATACCTTCTATAGCTGGTTCCCCCCTCCCCCCATAATTAGAAACTACAAACTGTCTTAAAACCATACCTTAAGAACCTGTATTTTACTTTTATTTGCTGAGAGAGTAAGGGTAAGTTAGGTGGTAAGGTGGATAGAGTGCTAGCTTAGAGACAGGAAGACTTATCTCCCTGAGTTCAAATCTGTCCTCAGATGCTTACTAGCTGTGTGACCCTAGGCAAGTCACTTCACCATTTCCCTCAGTTTCCTCATCTGTAAAATGAGCTGGAGAAAGAAATGGTGAACCACTCCAGTCTCTTTGCCAAGAAAACTCCAAAATGAAAACCATCGCCCCTTTATGGACTATGGTTTAAATTAGGCGAAGCCTGCAGTGATTTCAACTCTGTCCCAGATCTAGGGTTCAGTACTCCCCTCCTTTGAAGATGCCTCTGGGAGGTTCTTGACAACAGCTAGGTTTTCTCCTTTCTCTAGTCCTTTTCACTTAGAGCAGTTTTTCACTCAATGACACTCAAAACTGGCTTGAGGATTTCTTAGTATTACAGTAGAGCTAAAATGGATGTTAATGATTATGCAGCCCAAACTCCTCATTTTCCTGATGAAGAAATAAGGAGAAGTAAGTGACTGGTTCAACCCTACCATAGCAGAGCTAGGATTTGAGCCCAGGACTTCTGACCTGATGTTCTTTGTTCTATAACATCCTACCTCTCTTTCTACTTAATCCAATGACTTGTATTCTTGTGTGTGGAGGAAAGTTTGTTTTTTTAACCTTAAGATAAAGACAAAACCTCAACAGAATGTTGACAAAATTTGACATATATCTAGAGATGTGCCCCAGGATTGGTAATACAAGGTGTCCCAACAAAAGTCTTAGTACAATTTTAAGCTCTTATAACTTAAAGATATGGAATATTTTTTTTGTTAGCATTTTTCTACTAGAAAGCAATTCTTTCCCCCTTCTGGGCACCCTGGTTCATTACCTCCCAGCAAGTCAATTAAATCCATGGAAGGCTTACACTCCTACTGCTTCAATGTGTTTAGAGATCATAGATTTTTAAAAGATTAATAAGCTTAATAGTGCACTAAGATTTTTGAGGGGGTAGGTATATTTTGGTGCTCCTCAACCATAGGGGAATGCTCTGGTCATCCCCAAGGAGGCGTTTGCAGGCATGGGTGTCTAATCGTTTATAGAAATAAACTTATTCCACCAAGTCAAAGTGATACCCAGAAACAGTTAAGTTTTCTAGGCATGTAATCTCTCATTCTATCCTCCACAAGCAATGAAATTGGGCAGGCAGAGAACACAATCTTAATTGCTTTTATTACCTATGTGCCTGCTTCTTAAGCAAAGCATGAGCTGGCAAGAGAACTTTCTGTGGGCAAGGGTAAAGATTTTATTTGCCTAGTACAAGCTCATTTCTGTTGCAATATTGCTCTCACAGCAACCAGCAACACAGAAAACAACTTCCTGAGATATCAGGAGGAGTTCATTCTTTTTCTATATGTAGGATGGGTGGGAATGATTTGATTTTCAGAATAAGCGAATTCATGCTATAGGGAACTATTTTACAACAAAGTTTTACTACAGCTTCAAGGCTGATCTATACTCTTTCAATTTCTCTTCAATGATAATAGTATCACTCTTCTTTTTTACCCTGAGAGGAGGTGTGATGTAATGGAAAGCACACTGAATTTAGAGAAAATTGAGAAATCTGAGAAAATCTGGGGCCCCAACCTGGCTCCAGCTTTGAGAACTGGGCAAGTTCTCAAAATACTTTACATGCCATCAGCAAGTCACTTAAGCAGGTTGATTTTCAGTTTTCTCATCAGTTAAAACTGGTACAATACAACCCAGACCTCTGAAGAAGGTGTGAAGATTGAATGACATGATTATAACGTGATTCATTGAAGTTGTTTCTGGCTACTTTCAGGCAGAGGTGCTTTGGGCTTGTGCACAGAAATTGAGAATTGCAGCTACCATCTATGGCATCCCATAACTGAGAAAGAATTACTACCACAATAGACTGAACAAATGGTCATTCTGTCTTTTCTTCGAGATCTTGAGTGAGGGAGATCCCCCTGAGAAAGCTCTTTCCATGGTCAAATATGCCACTTAGAACCTTGAGACTGACTGAAGATCTCTGATGGGTAGATGGGTTCTTATATCAAGGAGAATGGAACCAGATGTGCCCAAGGACTCAAAAGGCATTAATGACAATGAGACCTTGGAGTAAAAATAACTCCCTTGCACCAAGCTTGCTCACTCAGCTTCTTTTCTATGTAAGGATCGTTTGGGTTTAATTATAGAGTTCAGTCGTTTATCAGGTTTTGATTAATTTTCTTTTCAGCTTGAAGGGTGAATGTGTGCATATGTTTACATCTTTGTTTGTATCCCAGTTGGGAGCCCTCTTGGTTGATATATAATTGTCCCCTCAGCTCTCAAAGGGATGCTCTATCTGCCAACTGAACCCAAGAAAGGCATTATCTCTCTTCATTGCCTCCCTCCCTGGCTGACTGGGTCTGTTCTCAATTGTATTAGGAATTTCTTGGCATTAGGGCTTTTACTCAGCTATGGATAGTTTCTACTCCAGGAGCAATGTTTCTCTCTCTCTCCTCCCTTTCTTTTTGGGGGGACTGTGTGATGTTTGATGACTAGATCATCAGATTCCACCCAGTTTATTGGGTCCTGACTCCACTTAAAGACATTATAAATATATAAGGATTTATAAAAATGTAGGAATAAGCATTAGCCTGTTCAATCTTAACCCATTTTATAGAATCAGAGGATATTAGAACTGGATGGATTATCAGAAGTCATCTAGTTTTAAACCCTCCATTTTATAATTGAAGAAACTGAATCTCTAAGAATGGAAGTTTCTTATGATCATATGAGTATAGTAAAAGAAAAGTCAGGATTGCTTTATTTTACTCATATTTTACATTTTGCAGATCAAAATCCATTATATATGGAAGCATATGGTTGCCTCCTTTTTTTTAATTTTTACATGCCCAAATGAACCACTGAAAGGTTGAATGAGCCACCTAGGCAGTGGATAAGATTTGGGGATTTAAAACCAGAAGGGATGGTAGAGGTCATCTAGTCAAATACTTTTATTTTACATATGAAGAAACTGAGGCTGCTAGTAAGGAGAAGAGAGTTTGAACTCAAGTCCTCGACTTTGACTGTACTTTCATTGACACCACAATAGCTTCAGTTGTCTCATTTTCACTTCCTACTTTTTTTTTCAACTTGTTCCCATACTCTATATTGAAACATGAAAGAGAAACTCAATATTCTAAAGACTGATTCTTTGCCCACAGTCATTTTTTATTTAGATCACAGTGCTGGTTCATGAGAGGTCAGTTCCAATGGTTTGGGAATTGGCCTAGCAGGAGGTGCTTTTAAAAAGATGACCTTTGAAAGGATTGAGGAAATATATGAGCTATGGATAAATTACTTACAATTCCTATCTGCACAGTCCTCTAAGATTTGTAAAATTCTCTTCTTATAACACCCTGTGAAAACTTTAATGCAAGTACTAACACCTCCCTTTTATTGATACAGAAATTAAAGTTCAGAAAAAGCAATTGATTTGTACATATAACTGGCAAATGACAAAGCCAGGATTTGGTTTTGAGTGTTCTGATACCAAGACCATTTGGTATTTCTGCTATTCCATGGCTAATAAGCCTACTATGAACCAAACTTATACAATTGTTGAATATTAAAATAAGAAGTAACCTAATTTATCTAATTTGACCTCATTATAAAAAATGTATGACATAGGAGCCCAAATGCATGTAGCGAAAAGTTTAAATGTAGAGTACATCTCAGAGCAGAAGATGGAGGAACTTAATAGTAATTATGCATGTATATATATATATGAATTAAATATATATATTTATATATGAATTAAGTTGTCTCTGAGATTGATACTAACTAATTTGTGGGTGAAGGATTGATAATTTAAAATAGAAACAGGCTTGTTCAAGATATGAAGCTGAGATAATATAAGAAAGTTCAGTGAATATCGTTCTGTGGACATAGGGCTCTAGACTGATACCAAACTCTCTAGAGCAATATTAGAATCTATCTTAGTTCTGCCACTAACTAGCTATGAACACAGGCACTTACAGCTTCTATGCTCCTCAGTCTTCTCATCTGTTCAACAGGCGAGAAGGGAGGACTAAAGTCCCTCTAGGTCTATTATTTTATGCAGTAGGACAATAAATTTCTCTGACATGATCTGGGTGATAATATAGATAGAGCCAGAAGGCAAAGAGTCTTATGCTCAATTTACTTGGAAAATGAATGCCACCATTTTGCCAAGACTTTCCCTCTGCAACTCACCATGGCTCTAAATCTGTACCTCCAAACTGACAGTGTTTATAGTATTGGGGCTCAGCCAAACTCAGGGAGAAGAAAACCTGAAAGGAATCCTTGTGGCAACATAAATGTGACATGGAATCAAGAGAGTTAGGTTGAATCCCAGATATGGAATTTCCTAGTTGTGGGATCATGCACAAATGACTTAATTTCTTTGAGTTTCACTTTTCTTACATATAAAGTAAAGATGAGAATACTGATATAGCTCTTTCACAGAGTTCTTGTAAGGGAAATGCTTTGTAAACTCCAAAGTGCTTGGAGACAACTATATGGTACAGTTGAATAGAATACCAGACCTAGGGTTAGGAAGACCTAAGTTCAGATCTGACCTCAGAGCCTAGCTGTGTGACCCTGGGAAAAGTCACATAAACTCTGTCTACTTCAATTTCCTCATTTGTAAAATGAGGATAAAAATAGCACCTATTGCCAGGGTTGTTGTGTGAATCAAATAAGAGTTATTTGTAAAACATTTTTCCAGCCTTGCAGCTCTCTAAAAATGCTAGCTATTATTACTTTGAGGTAGTTGCTGCTTTCCTTAAATTGCTCTTCCATGGATATAATCTTGACTTGCTGGGAGTTAATGAGCCAGGTTACCCAGAAGGGGAAACATTATTTCTTAATAGAAAATGGCTAACTTTCAAATATTTTATAGACCTATTGCTTATCTGACTTTAATATTTTTAAAGATCATATATTTAGAGCTGGAGATCATCTGATCCAACAATATCATTTTCAGATGAAGAAACTGAGGTTCAGAGAGGCTACGTGACTTGCCCATGGTCATAGAATTACTAAGTATTAGAGGCAGAATTTGAACCAAAATCTTTCTGACTCAACATCCAATTCACTATTCAGTCATTCTGTCTCCTCCTCTATAATCCACAAATATTCTGTGATGATGATGATGATGATGACTAACATCTTTTTTGCACTGTGTGCTGAACTTGTCTAAGCATATTTATCTTCATTTCATTATCATCGTATATGCCAGAATCTTCCAGACTTACTATGAGGGACAGTGTAAGATAGGGAGATAGGACTGGGGTGGGTGTAGAAATACCTTATTTTTCTTCCTGCATTTGCTACTAACTGACTAGTGGTATGATGTTTGAAACAAGTGTTTAATCTCTCTGGGACCTTGTTTCTTCACCTAGAAAATGGATGAGATGATCTCCAAGTATTCTCTCAGTTCTAAAAGCTCTATAAAGCCAGACTAGCATTTGTTTACTTTGAGGATTTGTTTCAGAACTTTGAAAAGTGTGAGGTTAAGAAAAATGCTCAGGTTCACAATGTACTCTACCATGTTTTACATATAATAGATGAATTCCTGAAAAAGCATAAAGAGAATTTGCATAAATTAAATCCAATTTTAAATATACAAGGGGAACTGGTTGTGTAAAAGAACCCTGTGGTGAATCTTTCAATAAAGCAAAATTTCTTTTGTAATGCAAATGATCCACATTCATCTCTTGTTTTTCCAAAGCTGATATTCTCATTTATCTGATTTTCATAAAATTTTATGTTCTTAAACATAGTAAACTCTCCTTAGTGGTTCTATAACACCCAGTAAATTGAGTGTGAAAAAAAAATCTTTGATGAGTTGATTTGCCTTTAGGACTGAGATAAGAACCCCTGTAATGGTGACATTTGAGAGAATCATTGGATCATATCTTTAGAGCTAGAAGGACTCTTGGAGATCATCTAATAATGAGTTGATTCCTTTAGTTGTACAAATGAAGAAACTGAGTTCTAAGGAAGCTAATTGACTTGCCCAAGGCAACATAGTTGGTAATTAGCAGAGTTAAGATTCTAACCCAGGTTCTCTGATCCTAAAGCCAGCATTTTTCCTACTAAACTATCCTAGGGATTGTGAAATGCCAAAACTGGCAAGATTATAGTTTCATTTAATCCATTCTCCCTATTTTATAGGTGAGTAATTTGAAAATCAGCAAGATGAAATGACTGCCACCTAGCAAGTCAATGGAAGAGCTGCGGCTAGACTCTCATTCTTTTGACTCCACCCAGTGCTTTTCTCCATTATACCATACTGCCTCTACTCAGTGTTTGCTGTAGACTGGTGATTTTGATATCAGAGTGAAGACTTAACAAATTCATCCCCCAACCATGAAGATTCCCCTCTTTGGGCAGCCCCCACAGGAAAAAAGGAAGGAAAAGGAGGGAAAAAAATGCAGCAAGTAAATTATTTCTAAATGGACTTTCCAAGTTTCCAGGTCTTCTATGACTTACTGGGAGGGGGGTGTCATTAGTGTGTTATTTATAAATAGACCTGATTACTGTCAGTAGCTAGTCTATTGGATAGTACCTGGTAGTTAGGATAGAAGAGTAACAATCAGGGATTTCAAGTCCATCTCTCACTCATTTGGGACAAATTACTTAATTCTTTCATAACAGTAATCATTGTTCTACAGGAAAGAAATAAAACCACTATCATTTTTAACATAAATAGAAAATTTGTTTGCTCTTCCACAAATAATTATAATTTACTCCTTCAGACTCCTCAAACTAAGTGCTGGCAGATCTTTCAATATGATAATAGTGGTTAGCATCAATAAATTGATCACGTGAGCCTTATCTATCTACAAGGTTTTTAGAACCCTTCTGCATCCTAGCTTTTTCATTCCAAAATATGAAACTAGGGCCAGTGAACAGGGCAGTATGAAGATTTTGGGTTGAAAATTGCCTAATATTTTGAATGAGGATGCCACTAGATATCACCAATACCTTTGTTTGCCTCCTCTGTAGCTAAATTTCTAGTTTCCCTAAAGGGAAATAAATTAGATCTTGAAATGTGCAACATTGTTTTGACAATGGAGGATGGAAGCACTTTAGACAATAGTATGTTTCATATCAATTAGATTTAAGAATGAATGACCCACAATTTTAAACTATCTGATTCCTGGAATAAAAAGTTTCGAAACTAAGAGCCCAACTAATCTCTGATAAATGTCTTCCAGTTCTAAAATGTTATGGTTGTATCTATGGCTGCAGACATTTTTAAAAAAATTCTGTAGATAACCTGTGATGAGCCATTTTCCACAAACATTCATTTGAAAAGTTTTTTGAAGCTGATATAAAATGGAGGGTACATATATGCACATATATGAATATATAGTATATGTACTACATATGCACATATATAGTACATTTATATTTGTAGAACTTTTGTGTAGTTTTTATTAAATTCATTTTGTTATATTCATCCCATAGGACCTGCCGGCCATTCAAATACTAAGCAAATAGAAAGGAAATACTATTCAAGTTTGTTGAAATGCTCTTGGATTCTTAAGTGGATTTGTGGCTCCATCATTCACTTAAAAATGATTTTCTTTTTGCTAAGTTTGGGTTGGTAGTGTGGAAAGAATGAATCAGTTGTAAAGGAAATTACAATTTGGATTTCACTGAGAGCTTCATCATAGCTACTGTAGAATACAGGAACTATGCATGCAAAATTGTAGACTTAAAATTATTCTGAATAAATAATTATTGGAAAGAGGAAGGTAGATAAAACCATTGGCAGTTCACATTGTACTTTGCTTCAGCACCTAGGACAGTTCTATGCAGACTGAGCTCAACAGTTTAGAACACATTTTCAAAGCATTCCCACTTACCCCCTTTGTAAACATTCCTTTCATTCCAATGAACTTTGTTGACCATTTGATTATCAATTAAAATGCATAGGTATAAATAGTAACAATTCCTCCCCTTTTTGTCCCTTTTCCCCACCCCACTACCACCCAACTTGCAACCCCATTTCATAACACCCTCTGATCTGTCATCAGGACTGCATGTCTTACAAACACCTGGTATGGATGTTTTCATTTCCACTTCTAATGGTTGGGAAGCAGCATTTACCACAGGCACTGATTAATTGTGTTTTCATTTCTTGTGTCTCACTGCAAAGGATTCAGTTCAGTTGTTCAGGTAAGGGAAGCCTCCTCAATCAGCCCTGAAGTATGGCAACCCACCGGATACATCATAGGAAGTCCAGGAGATCAGTGATTTCCTTTCCTCAATAAGGAGGGACCTTTCCCAGGTATATGATTCCTCTGCCTGAAGAGCAACCCTATTTTTTATTAGTGGCTGCAAAGGCAGGCAAACCGGAGAGGTCTGCTTTGGCTCAGAATATCAGTTTGGTTCACACTATGCCTTGACAGCATCATTACACTCCTTGGCTGTGTGTACCAGACACACAATCATATTCTATTTAGGAGGTATCACAACCAGAGGTTGTCCTCGCTTGGGTCTCCACATGAGGACTTGGGCATCATTGGCATTGGGCTTCACTAGTGCATTGGGGGGAATAGGTTCCATTCTATTCAGGATCTTAGGCTGTTCCTGCTGAGTCCTGCCCACCAGCCGGGCTCGGTGACCCAGAAGCTGTAGGGGATCCACCTCAATGTCCACTCTCATCCTCCATTTGATGGTCTGTAGAATAATCTTCTCTTTTGTGGTTGTATTCATGGCCACTAGCCAGGTGGTAAAGCTTTGGTCCCTCTTGATTCTCGTCAGCAGTGGAACATTACTGTCACTCACAGGGACAGCCCATGTTACACTGGGGTAGAAATTGTCATTCATGCTGACTGAGAACCTGGAGATTTTGTTGGTGGGGCCAACCAGGGTCACAGTTTCTGTAGTATTCCCATACCAGGGATAGCTCACCCCATCTGAGTCACTGATGGCTTTTACTCTCCCTTCCCTCAAATCCGGCAGTTCCCAGCTTGACCTAGGAAAGCAGAAGAGATGTACAAGAAAAGAAGAGACTGAGTTAATTCTACAAAGGGTACAGAGCTACTTCCCTGTCTTATTAACATGATCCTACAGAGCAGTATAGGAGATCTGGCACAAGAAAGGCCTGATGAAAAATGTACACGGCCCTATTGTAGAATCAAATTAAAACCCTCCATACTGTTCAATAATGGCATTCCCAGTTGAGAATAGTTGGTACAAAGAGGTGGGCATCACTAACTAGCAACTGTGAAGCCTATAATTGTACCAATCAATACTGATAATGGAATGGTACCTCATTGTCTGAGATCATCTCCTTGTTATACATGAAGGTCAGAGTTTGAAAGGATGAAGGAATATTAAGAGCTATAATAATATATAAGGGTTTACAATGGAATATTTGCCCAAGCAATAGGATTGTTCAAGGTTTATAAGTTTCAGCTAGCTATCATTTAAACCAAGGGAAAATCAAGGAACAGTTAGAATGAGGAAGTACTCTCAGCTCTCATCTTGATGTTTAGATGAGTAGATACCATCCAGCTAACATAGTTTGTTCAGTTCAGTTGTTTTTAGTCATATTTGACTCTTCATGACCCCATTGGGGTCTTCTTGAGAAAGATACTGGAATGAGTTGACATTTCTTTTTCCAGTTTATTTTACAGATGAGGAAACTGAGGCAAACAAAATCAAGTTACTTGTCCAGGGTCACACAGCTAGTATGTGGCTGATGTCATAATTGAGTTCAGATCTTCTTATCTCCAGGCCCAGCATTCTATCCACTGTGCCACTTAGCTCTCCCGATTTCCCCAATTTTTCTTCAAATCCATCCCTTCTGTTTATTGCTTAGTTTTGAATGCTTGTCCTTCTGGGCTCTCCTTCCCTCTGACTTTTCATGATGTGAAAAGTGCCTCCTGAAGGTGATTTAGCTTTCCTTTTCTACACTCCCCAGTCTCATATCCACTCCTTATTCAGGGAAGACAGCACATAGGCCATAATTTTATATCACACAATTCACCACAGTTTACTCTTTCTATTTGCCCTCATAAAGAGATGGAAGAAATGGAAAAGAGGTCGTTCTGGCTATCAGGATGACCTTCCAGCTTCTGAGGCCAGCTAAAAAGAGTTAGACTTGACTTTTTTTTTTTTTGGTTTTTGCAAAACAATGAGTTTAAGTGACTTGCCAAAGATCACACAGCTAGGTAATTATTATGTGTCTGAGATAAGATTTGAACTCAGGTCCTCCTGACTGCGGGGCCAGTACTCTATTCACTGTGCCACCCAACTGTCCTAGACTTGACTCTTAAGACCAGTCACAGATAACTTAGGAAGTAGACCTTGACTTTATATTTTCTTTCAGACTACTGACATCTATAATCAGGAAAACAACAAAAACCAAAGAGAATTTTCCTTTCACCTCTGGTCAGAGAGATAAAACTTGATATGGGCTGATCCATGTGTGATGAAAAGTGATAAAAAAAATTCTGTGAGCATAAATGTTATAAAATATAGTTGTATTGGAGAACTTTTACTGAAACCCTTAGCTTTCATTGAAGACACTGAGTCAGAGTAGAAAGTCAGTCTACTCTGAGCATGGAGTAGGGAATTTTGACATGCCTTGAGTTTCTTCCCTAAAGAATTTAAATTGGATGTCATGAGGACAAAGGGGGGCCAAGGCAACCTGTATTCTCTGTCTTCTCTCGTTCTGATAGCTTCCTGGAATAACTATATATCACCATAGTGCATCATTGTTGGCAATAATATCCTTAGCACAAAGTGACCTTACTTGTAGACTTAGTGAGAAACGAATACTTTTTCAAATCAGTGTCATTGGGTGTTTTCCAGACAATGCTAATACCCTCTTGCCAAAAACCAAAATGGAATAAAAGATAGAAGTGCTTGTTTGAGTAGAATCTAACTGTACATAGATTAGATGTTCATCATAGATACAACCGGTCTTTCACGAGATGAGAAAAAAGGAAACGAAAACAGACTTTTTGATCCAAGCAGAGGAAAATGGTTGAATTCCTCAGCTACCTAAGTTAGACACATCTTGTTTTGAGCTAGAAGAAATAGATTGGGGTGGATTTGGATTTTTCTATGTATGGGTGGCAAAACTTTGTTTAAAAAACCCAAACAACCCATTTCTCTCATTGGGAATCACCTGCTACCCCCTAAATCTGATAGATCATAGTATGGCCCCAGGGAATTTCTTTTGATTTGTGTACCATTGGATTCAATTTGAAGAGCTCTCATTTTTGATTTCTCTGTTACATTTGACCTGGGAAAGACTAGAGAACTCACTAGCACCTGGTGCACAGTGCCTTGAACACTGTTTTTTGAAAAAAAAATGTATTGAATTGAATTGAATTATATTTGATCATAGTAGATAGAGTTTTCTGCATGTAGGTTATTTTTCTGTAATAAAGCCAAATGGTAAGAGTTGCAGCCTTTGGACAAGAGGTTTTATCTCATTGGGCCTCAGATTTCTCTAATACAAATGATGAGGAAGTAATTGACAAAAGATATAGATGATTATATAAACAAATAAGCAGATGAGGTACATAACATATATAGATGTGCTAATGGTGGGGAGCATCAAAATAACATAAGCATAAGAGAAATATATTGAAGGAAGTGAAATAGAGTTGTTTAGTAAGAATTTTGTATTTGCAGTCAAGAGATTTGGGTTGAAATGACAGGACTGACATTTAATTTACTTGCTGTGTGACCAAAGGGAGAGTCATTAACCTCTCTGAATCTCATTTCCCTCATCTGTAAAGTGAATATACCAATCCCTGAGATCTACCCTGCACAAGGTTCTTGTGAGAAAAGCATTTAAGATGCTATATAACATATTATGCCAATATAAGCTATCATTTTGTGGAAGGGGTAAGAAATGGCAGTGGCAATGAAAAGAAAAATTATTCTTTTTCTTAATCATGGCTGAACCTCCACATTGAAATTATGCTTTTCAAAGTGGGCACATGCCTATTCAATAAGGTTTGGAACAACTCTGTTCCAGACTCTTGTGAAATTGCCTCCAGAGTCAGCTGGAAGTTCTTAGGAAGCAAAGTGGTACAGTGTCAGACTGCACTTGGAGTCAGGAAGACCTGGATATAAATCTGACCTCAGAGACTTATTTACTATGTGATACTGGGCAAGCCACTTAATCTCTGCTTACCTCAGTTTCCTCATTTGGAAAATGTTTTTTAAAAATACCCTCCCTCGGGCAGCTAGGTGGTAGAGTGGATAAAGCACTGGCCCTGGAGTCAGGAGTACCTGGGTTCAAATCCAGTCTCACACACCTAATAATTACCTAGCTGTGTGGTCTTGGGCAAGCCACTTAACCCCATTTGCCTTGAAAAAACCTAAAAACAAACAAACCCTCCCCCCCCCAATACCCTCCCTCTTAGGTTGTTGTGAGAATCCAATGAGATAATAATTCTAAAATGTTTTATAAACTTTGAAGTGTTTTATAAATGCTAGTTATTGTTATGTCTATAAAATATGATCAAGGATGACAAGTCTTCATCTTTTGAATATGGGTTTGATTTCTAGAAACACTGAAAACTACTTGCAAGGGGGTCTGGTGAATAAAGTGGGTATAACAAATATTACCATTTTTTATCAAAAACCAAGTATACCAGACTAACCTTATTCCATTTTGGATGGGGTTATCAAGCTGGAGATAAAAATTTTTTAGGTTTTAGCAAAACATTTAATTGAATATCTCTTGTTATTCTCATGGAAAGGATGAAGAGATATGGGTTAGATGAAAATAAAATTAAGTTTCATAAGAATGTGAGTGGTTTTACTCAAAGACTATGCAGAGATATAAACTGTTACAGACATAATTTGAAGTCATTTGTTATAAATTAAATATCACTAAGATATTTCTGTACATTTTAAAAATTAATAATATATTAATACATTTAAAATTTTGCATCCAAAGCATTAAGATCATTTTTACTGCCTACATTTATATGCATACTTTGTAAGATTCTTTTATTGATTCTTCCTTCTAAAAATTATAAAAAGAAAAATCTGCCACCTTTTTTCATTGTATGAAAATAGTTTTAAGGTTTTTTTATCCTTTCATTGATTTGTCATGAAAAAGAGCAGTTTGTCTTAAAGTGTGGACTGAGTGTCTACAAAATGTTTATAAATCTTTGTGAAATTGTAGTTTATTATTTACTTGTATCTGAAAGTTATTATTATAAAATATGATCTGCATCTTGAGTTACATACAACTCATACTTTTGAAGTTTGGCAACAAATTTGCTTTTGAATTTTATTTTGCCAATTGATTTTGGTTCCATGTCAACTTGGAAGGAAGTCTTCAGTGAATGGCTCTCAGGATCTGTATTTGGGTTTCTATTGTTGAGCACTTTTTATCAATGATTTGAATTAAGTCACAGCCAAGGTCTTTGTCAGATCTGAAGATGGCACAAAGCTAGGCAGGATAGCTAAAGCAATGGATTGCAGAGTTCGTTTCCAAAAAGATCTTGACAAGTTAATCTAATAAGATAGAATAAAATAAGAGGAAATATGATAGGGTGAATATAAAAGTTTATGTTTAGTCTTAGTAAATAAATTTCAAAAGAAGTAGATCAAGCATGACTAGACAGCAGCCTGTATTTCATAAAGGTAAGGAAAAGGGGTAATGGAGTGCAAACTCAATATGAGTTAAATATGCTCTATTTGGAATAAATACATATGCATGCATATACATATATAGTCAGAAGTATGCACGTATATATACACACAAACACACACATGATATATGCATGCATACATATATGTAAATATCCAACAGGTAGCTATACACATGTGCATATAAATATATGTAAATATTCTCTATAATAGCTATATATACACATACATGCATGTTCACACATGTAAATATATAGTAGTCATATACACACATGCATGCATGCACACATAAGCAGATATTCTCTATAGCAGCTTTACACACACATACACATTATGTAAATATCCTCTACAGTAGCTATATACACATATATGTAAATATTCTACATAGTATCTTTATATACACATACATGCATATACACATACATGTAAATATTTTCTATAATAGCTTTATATACAATACTTGAACATACACTCATATGTAAATATTCTCTATATTAGCTTTATACACACATGCATATGCACTTATGTAAATATTCTCTATAGTAGCTATACACACATGCATATAAACATGTAAATATTCTCTATAGTAGCTTTATCTACACATACATGCACATACACACATGTAAACATTCTCTATAGTAGCTATACATGCACATACATGCACATAGACACACATGTAAATATTCTATATAGCAGCTTTATATACAATACATATACACATATGTGTAAGCATTCCATTTAGTAGCTATACACACACATATATGCATACAAGGGTTGATCCTTTTCCTTTGTTATCAAGGAAGACCAAAATGATATCACTATGTTTGAGACAAATTACAGTGGGTTCGACTGTGGCTGATCAGACCAATTTGTGCTTGGAATGCTCTATCACAAATAGTGCATATGAACCCCTGGAGTGGGTACTCCAACCTTATGTGTCTCATGTTTCCTTTGAGTTGCTTCAATTCTGCCTTCCTCATATAGTGCAGCACTCTCACTGATGAGGACACACCATACTGGGTGGTCCTGTGTCTCCTAAGCTGCATAAGTAATTCTAAAGTTCTTAAGAGAAACCTTCAGGGTGTCCTGGTATTGCTACTTCAAACCCATTGTGAGTGCTTGCTCACAATCAATACACATACATACATACACACACACATACATATAGCTATAGTATATAGTAGGTAGTACAGAGGATATAGTGCTGGCCCTGGAGTCAAGAGGATCTGAGTTCTAGCCTCAGACATTTTACCCTGTTTGTTTCAGTTTCCCCCTCTATAAAATGAGCAGGAGAAGGAAATGGAAAACCATTCCAGTATCTTTGCCAAGAAAATCCCAAGTGAGGTCTCAGAGAATTGGACTCAACTGAAACAATTAACAGCAGCAATACATATGTGTGTATACATAAGCACACACACATATACATACATACACACATACATACATACACATTAAACACACACACACACACACACACACACACACACACACACACACACACATATATATAGTCAAAGGTAATTTTAGCCTTAAAGGAAGGCATACTATTTAGAACAAGGGAAGTAATGGTCCCACTGTACTCTGTTCTGGTCAGACAATATCTGGAGTATGTTTAGTTCTGGGCACCATTTTTAGGAATATTAGAATGATGTTAGGTCTTAAGCTCATGCTATATGTGGATCATATAGAGCTGGTGAATAAATTGAGTCCTGGAAATTTTTTCATTTTGTATCAAAAGTCCAGTGCACGGAATTTATCTTATTTCCACTTTTGATAGGGTGATAAAATTAGCATATAATCGCTTCTTAAGGGTGGGGACTGTCTTTTACCTTTCTGCCCAGAACTCAGCACATTTCCATGGAACTTTGCAGATGCTAAATAAATTGATGGATTAATTATGGATTCAAGACTCTGGGAGTACCTAACTTATTTGGGGCAAAGGATGGAGGGAAGTTATGATGAGAAGATGATAACTATCTTCAAATAGGAAGGAGAAGATACGTTTTATTTGTTCTAGAGGTGTCCCAGTTTAATAACCTGATCTCCAACAAAGGCAGTTTAATTTGTATTTTCTCTATCATTTCCTAAATTTACCCCATCAAGAAAACCATAATTAAACCCCAATTTGTAGCATTTTCTGATTTTGATGCGTTAACTTATGTTGACAATTTAACAATCAGCCACTGGTGGCGTTGTTGAGTTGGTTCCAACATACCCAAAGGACAAAATGAGGATGAGAGGGTAGAAGATTCAGAGGGAGAAATTTGGACCTGAAAACAGGAAACACTTCCTAATTATTAGAATTCTCCCAAAGTGGAATAGAATAGGCTGTCTTCAGAGATGGGGAGAGTTCCTCTCATGACATGTTTTGAAGCAGGGGTGGGAACCTCTGACTTACAGGCTATAAATCATTTGGTCTGGTGCTGCCATGGCAACAGCAGACAGGAGTCTAAATTCAATAAACATAGGAGCTTTTAAAGGGAGAATTAATTAAATGTTTGATCAAATATTGAAAGCTAATTTTCAGCTGATTATTATTATTATTATTTTTTAGGTTTTTGGCAAGGCAAATGGGGTTAAGTGGCTTGCCCAAGGCCACACAGCTAGGTAATTATTAAGTGTCTGAGACCGGATTTGAACCCAGGTACTCCTGACTCCAAGCCAGTGCTTTATCCACTACGCCACCTAGCCACCCCAGCAGCTGATTATTTTGTATGACCCACAGATGATGGCCTTTGTCATAAAAAAATGTTTCCCACCCCATTTTACCTTTTCTGAGCCATATCACCAGACAAAAACTTGTCAATATATAGAATTTATTTGTCAATATAGAGAATTTATATCATATATAGAATTTAACATTCATCTGTGACTATAGTGTAACCTTTATTACCAATGATCATAATGCCACATGAATGGGCTTTGAGGACTGTGGGTTCATCACACCTGTTTTAAAGGAAAGGCTGGATGACCACTTGTTGAATGTACTATATCAAGGTTTTTAAAATTGAGTATGAGTTGGACAAGAAAAACCTCTGAGATATCTTCCAACTCTAAGATTTTGTAATTCTTGTGCCATGAGACTAATTTGCTTGGTTGGCTTGCAAATAGATTCTTGAGGCAATTTTAAAGATTTGAAAAATAGCAGTCATACAGGTATAAATGTATGAACTTCCAAGTTAACTATGTTGCAGGGATAAGTTATGGCATGTTTGTTTGGAAATAAACCAAAATCAATTTTATCTACCTATAATCATACCTCATACTTCATGACTCCTCTAGTATACAAAATGTTAAATGCTCTATCACCATGTTCTTTTCTTTGCTTCTCCTCTCTTTCTTTTCCTTTCTCCCCTTCCCTTTCCCTTAACTTTTCTCTATTCCTAATTAGCATGTACAATGTCTTGGGATATAGAGGGAAAAAATGCATACTGTCCTGGTCCTCAAGATGCTTACATATTCCCTGAGAAGTAAAAATAAAGCAATTTGAAGAGGTAGAGAGCACTAACACCTAATGGAATCAAGGAAGGAGTCACTGCAAAGGCAAAGTGGGGTGGGCAAAATTTGAAGGAAGATAAGAATGTTGAAATATTCAGATGAGGAGGGAGTGCATTCCAAGCTTAGAATGGAGGAAGCTTGTACAATTTCAAAAATGGGAAGATTAAATGTTGAGCTTGAGGTAATAATTACTGCTGCCAGTGGACTGGAATGTACTTTGTGTGAAGAAAAATAAGGTAACAATAGTTAACATTAGCTTGGGCAGGTAGGTCAGGACCATGTTGAAGAAGGACTTAATAATCAATCTGAAAAGGTTGTAGTTTTCTCCCAGAATAGAGCCATTGAAGATTTTTGAGATGGAGAATGACTCATGTCTTAGGAAGACTATTTATTCATCTGTGTGAAGGATGGTATTGACAAGGGAGAAACTAAAATCAGGGGGAACTAATTGGGAGGCAAAAAGAATCTGAACTAATGTGGTGGTGGTCATGTGTATGGGTCAAAAGTGGTTAGATAAGAAAAGTATGGTTATAAAATTGATAGGACTTTTTAATTGCCTAGATTTAGGGGTGTGGAGAGAGGTGGAAAGAAAGAGAGGAAGGGAGGGGAAAGGGGAAGGGGAAGAGAGAGAGAGAGAGAGAGAGAGAGAGAGAGAGAGAGAGAGAGAGAGAGAGAGAGAGAGAGAGAGATGCAAAGAGAGACAGACAGACAGAGATACAGAAAGAGACAGACAGACAGACAGAGACAGAGACTGAGACAGAGCCATTATTTTGAACCTATAAACTGGGTGCTGAGAGGGAAAATGTGGAAAAGTCATAAGTATCTTCACACAAAATGAGATACAAGATGAATCCAGTTTTAGACAGTTTTGAGATGCCTCTGGCACATCATAGAGATGATAATTAAACACTGTAAGCTGATGAATTCACCAAGGTAGTATGGGAGTCAGATGATTAAAAGGATCAAAATTTATAGAAAAATCAAGGATGATTTGGATGAACATGGTGAATGGAGGAAGTGACACAATGACCAGTGTCACTCAGCAGGAGCTGATTTCCTTAGGGCTATTCTGAAGGGTATATAAAGAGCAGAGAAGGTTAAAGTGTTCCAGGTAGTTTTGGTGTTAACATCAAACTTTTCTTTTTGTTTTTTGCAAGGCAATGGGGTTAAGGGACTTGCCCAAGGTCATACAGCTAATTATTAAGTGCCTGAGACTGGATTTAAACTCAGGTCCTCCTAACTCCAGGACCAGTGCTTTATCCAATGTGCCACCCTGCTGCCCCAAACTTTTGCATTTATAGGATGAACAGGTTTCTCCCAGTTGCTTGAGTTCTTCCATCTCCTGATCCCTTCCTCTGAGAAGCTCTACTGACAAACTGATGATTGCAGAACCGATGAATGAACTGATTTTTTTTTAATGGAAACTGGGGGAGGAATGTGAGGCATAGAACCCCAAGAGCTCTCGGGAAACTGGGGACTTGTGGGATGAAATTATTTCAGCATGACTGATCTATTTCTTTATCTGATAGTTGACTAGTGGATAATTAAATGTGACACCTTAGTAATTGTCACAGCAGGGTTATTATAGGGGTGGTGAATGTATCAGGTAAACTACAGGGCAAAGGAACTCCGACCAGTTATCAACCGGACCTTTGTCTCATTCCCCAAAGATGAGGAACAATTCTGAAATTCCTCATGGAATCCATCTGAAATCAATTAGAGTGGGGAATATCCTAACATACCTGCTTAGAATGGGGGAAGCAGGGTCTAGACATTATGGTAAATACCCATAAATACAATTTGACTGGGATTTAACAGCTGCAAGTGCAGCTGGGGACACAGTGAATAAAGCACAGGAATCTAGATTCACGAAGACCTGAGTTCAAATTTGACCTCAGATATTTACTAGGTTTGTAACCCTGGGCGAGTCCCTTAACCCTGTTTGTTTAGTTTCTTTATTTCAAAAGTGAGTTGGAGGAGGAAAAAGCAAAACAGTTTTCTGGTATCTTTGCCCAAATGGGGTCATGAAATCAGACACAACTAAAACAAGTGAACAACATCATAATAAACTGGCATTGGAAAGATTGTTGAATTTGGAATCAGAGGACCTGAATTGTATCTCCGACATATGACCTTGGACAAATGATTTAATCTTTCTGGGTCTTAGTTTTCTCATCTGTATAATGAGGAGGTTGGGTTATATGGTCTCTAAGGATTCTTATTGCTTGGAAATTTTTATCCAATAATCCCACTGTACTCCAAGAATACAGTAGACAACGAATGGGTAGTTGATACTCCTGAGAGGACAGAGTCAGGGTGAGAGAGGAAACACTCAAAGAATACTTGGGAAAGATGAGATACAGAAAGTAAAAGAGTGATTTGGGAAGCTGAGTTGGGAGGTGAGTAAGAGGAGCAAGAAGTGAGGGTGGGAAAGGAGTAAGTGAAATTGATTCTCTGTTTTAGAGTTGGTGAGTCACAGAACCTCCTGCCTGAGGCCAGGCATTCAACCTACTCACATGCAATTTCCCAGCCTCGGTGCTGGCTCTCATCCCAATTTTCAGATAGTTTGTTCCATTATTACATAGTATGTTTTCCTTTAAGTAGGCTTTTATTCATCTCTACTGTTTATGCCAGAGTCTGAGAAGCCTTAACTACTGTCAACCCGCCTCCACTTTTTCCCTCCAGTCCACTGCCTTTTGCCTTTTTTGGACAGAGTCCTCTTTTGGCTAAACAATGAAGTGAATACTTCCTTTGTGCTTTTTTCTTTTCTCTAGCAGGAAAAAAAATGTCGTATCTAATATTCTTAAAAGAGCTATTGTAGTAGAAGGGAGAGCATGGGGGTGGGGTACAATTCATGTTGAAACATGGGATTTGGGGCAAGTGATCGAACACTCCTATTAGACTAGGGCAGGTAGGTCAGGACTATGTTGAAGAAGGACTTAATAATCAATCTGAAAAGGTTGTAGTTTTTGAAGAGGTAGAGAGAGAGGTAGATCTGGTTTTTCCATACCCCTAATTTGGAAGCAGTTGAGGGAAATTCCCATAATCTAAAATGGTGAGGATGATTTCCCATTGTAATTGTTCATTTGGTGACTTTAATTATCTGTGACCATATCCAGTCTGCTCAGTTGTGTGAAAGAGGGCTATATCTATCTTTAAGTTCTTGAAGGGATTCTAGAATCTCTGATCCTGAGGGAGGCTTAGAGACTACTGAATGCCACCACTACCAGCATGGAAATCTTCCCTACAACACAACTAACCAGCAGACATCAATTTTGCTAATGAAGGCCTAAACTTGTGAAAAGCTCCAATTAGGAATTCTTACCTCACGTTAGACTGAAATATATTCCTACATAAATTCTACCCATCTCTTTAGTGCTGCCCTTTGGGGGCCCAAAGAACAAGGCTAACACCTCTTATATATAATAATTCTTCAAATTCTTGAAAATGGTTATAATACCCACTCTGCTTTTTCATATTTTTCTTTTCCAGGCTAGCCAATCTCAGTTCATTTAATTGAACATTATATACCATGGTACCCAGTATCTTTATCATCTTAAGTGATTCCATGTTGAGTAATGTTCCAATGTAATAAGGTGCTTCAACTGAATACATTATACCAATTGTGTATTATACAAAAGGAACAGGATAGACTCCAGCAGATCTTTTCAATGTTAAAAATGAAGAAGATAGATCCCAACGACCTTGGGTAACAGTGTCACTGATGTGGCCTTGAAAGAATCTAAAATCTCTAGGAACAGCAAAATGAGCATATAAATTGATGAAATCATCATTGGCTAAGGGTATTAATAAACCAATCAAATGGGGGGAAATGACATAGTGAAAAACATTGATGGATTTGATTAGAGAAACTTGGATTGTTTCCTGGAGAAGACTTGAGTTTGAATACTAGATTGTACTTACTATCTGTATGACCTTAGTCAAGTCATTTAATATTGCTCGGCCTCAGTTTTCTCAGCTGAAAAATGGGGTTCCGCTATATGTACTGAATGTTGATCAGGTCATTCCTAATTCTAAAATCCTGTAATTCCTATAAAATACTTTTAAAGCATAATTATGTGCAAAGACTTGTGCTAGGGGATTACAAAGTAGGTTACAATCTACTTAGAAAGGCAAGACTTATGTAATACAAATTTGAGGCAGCAAATGATAAAGGTCAAATGAGCGGTAAGTCAATAAACACCTTGGAATTTCACAGGAGAATTTGTTTCACTCTGTGAACAGCTTTCCTAGAGGAGGTAAAACTTGAGCTGGGTTTGAAGGTGAGTAGGCTAGGACTCAGAGCACAAGAGGTGGTGCAAAAAGAATAGAAGTGAAATATTCTAGGAGTTTGGTGAGAGCACTAAATATAGAAGACTGGTTATAGTGGATGGTTTGAACAGAAGAGTAGTTGGGGTGAAGGTTCAGATAATAGGCTATGAAAAAACTTGAATGCCATAGAATAGCTTTCTATGATATTTGTGACTGATTCCCTGAGGGTGATGCATAGTGGGAGAGGCATAACCAGAGGATGAAATCATCCTTTGGATTTCTGGGAGGAAGACTGGAGGAAAGTGACTAAAAAAGGATTTGACAGGCAAGTTTCCCAGGACTCCTTGTTCTATTATTTTAGTGTCCTTTCTCTTATAGCCACTATGATTAAAGCACAGAACCCTAAATCATGACCATTGTAAGAAAGAGGTTATTTAAGAAAAGGTGGAGAGGTTTGTTTTTTATCTGTTGATACCCTAATTAGTTTGGAATCTGTCTGTAATTTTGCCTAATCCTGCCCAGGATCAGGATGTGAACCAAGGTCTTCCTTATCCAAGTTCACAATTCTAACCACAATGCCATGCTTCCTTTCTTTTTGCAATAGTTGGAGTTATTACAATGTAGAGTGGGTTGCCTAAAGATATAATAGGGTCACCTGGTGGGGGAAGGTCTTTGAGCCAAGACTGTAGGCCTAGTAAGGGATATTAGGATGGGATTTTTTAATCAGGTAACTGTTGGATTAGATGAATTTCCCACCAACTCTGAGATTCTGTATTTCTGTTACATGGAACCAACTAAGATGATGGCCTCAGGGTTTCTTTCTCTGCTAAGATGAAGGGTACTTCCTTCTCTTGATTAATAAAATTCTATCAAATGTCTTACATAATCAGGTACCTTTTAGAGCCTTAACATCAAACATCATTACCAAATTTATCAATCAATTGATTTGCAAATTACCAATTGATGCCTTCTTTTCCAGGCTGTCAGAAAGCCAAAAGAGTCACAATATCCTGTCATTAGGTATTCTAGATTCTGGTTAGCAAAGTCATATCTTTGTATTTTCTTCCACTGGATTCTAGAATTTGATATCTCACGTCTCATTTTAAATTTAAATCCCATTTCTATTTTTCTTTTTTCATTTATTCCCAATCTAACCTGTCTTGATGGTCTATTCTATTCAGCTCCACAACTGTACCTGGAATCCAAAGACTTTGATTTCTGGAAGCTGCCTAGTGGGTCATGGGAATAATGCTCCTGGATCACTAGTTGGCATTGTTTATGGTTGAACTATGATAATGTCTCACCAGACTAGAATCAAGCTCAACAGGGTCTTCTTTCCCTGCTGATTCTGCCAGGTTATAGTTCCATACTCTGATTTTAAATACTTTGCAAGGAAGCATGGGGGGTAGTTACCAGTTGTGGAATTTAACTGAATGTCTCTAAGTCAAACTCCCCTAAGCCTGATGATGCAGTAGCATTGAGGTGTTCCAGTGATCTAGGAAAGACCTTCAACTAAAGTCAATGGTCTCCCAATGTATCCAGACCAACATCAGTTCCTATCATATCAGGCCAATTGTTTAGTTTCTGGAAGAGATAGTGAGAATAATGTCTTTAAACACAACACCCCCTCACTTTAATCAATATAACATGCAAGTTATGTCATCATTTATTTGATGTCATGATTATCTTTGATATTGAAGCATAACAATTTCCAACCTCTAGGCAGGGGGCAGAGGCCCTACTAATTTGCTTTTATCTCACCTGAGGTCTATTTTTATGGAAATATTTTAAAAATACAAACTGTATCCATTTACTGTGACCCATTGATGCTGAAAAATATGTGCATTAATAGTCTCAGAGCTAGAAGGAATCTGAGATCATTTAGTCTAATTTCATTGTGATGGAGGATAATTGAGTCTTGGATGAAGATGAGGCCCAGAGAAGTAAAATGATTTGACTAAAATCACATAGAAATTACAGAACCAGGAGTAGAATTCACTTCTTCCATCTCTATTTGGTTCTATGCTTAGCCACATCATGAATTCATGGTACTCAGTTATCCGAGAGGAAAACTATTGGCTGTGGATTTTGGTAAGTGCAGAGCATATTGTTCCATTGAAAAGATAGAATCTGATTTTGGTTCTAAAACATAACATTTAAATTAACTGGCATGATGGTGTTCCCCTGTTTGAACACAATACCATGCCATAGGGCTAGGGAGACAGCCTAGGGAGACATCCTTTTCAATACTCACAGAACTGCTCAGAGTTCAGTCTCTAAAGTTTTCAGTACTAATAGAGCATCTCTAACTGGGTTCCTGGAGGAAATCTTCTGGTACCTCTATCCAGCAGAGGCTTGTATATAATTTGGTTAAAGCTATGCTCCGTTATACAAATTGCAAGCAGCAGTAAACAAAAGCTACTCAATGTTCTTGCCTTGCAATCTAATGGAGGGTTGTATCAAATCAAGTCTGCATTTTTAACTACTATTTATACAGACATAATTAGTTTTTCTTTGACTGAATTTAATAGCACATCTGTCTAGAGATGAAAATAAATGATAGGTTTACTTATGACTCTATTGGAACTTGGTGATGTCCTGAGTTCAGAGCCTGCAATCTTTTTTTTTCTAATGTTTGATCCTAAAGTTCCCTATAGTGATTCCAGTCTCTAGACCATGAGTCCAAATTCAGTATTTGTCCAGTGTATGTTGATTTGGACACTCAGTTGTTGAACTTTATTCTTGGTGGGGAGTGGGCTGGAGAGGGTAGGAGTAGAAATTCTTCAAGGTCAAGAAGAAATTTTCTATTATTCTCTCACCAAGAGTTTCCTCCTTGAGAAGATCCAGTACCTAGCACAATATTTTCCATATACAAGTGTCTCAAGAGATATTTATCAAATGTATGCCTGAACTATGGTATGGCTTCCCTTTCAGTGATCACTTCTAGACAGATAACCCAAATCTATGAATACACTCCTAATCTGAGCACTAGTCAAATATACATATGATTAACTGCCCACCAGATTTTCCCCTTGTAATATCCAGTCTAATGCAACCTTTGAAACTGAGTTCATGTTGTTTTTTTTCATACTAAACCTCTTTCCTCCCAACTTCCTTTATTTTTTTCTGATCAGGATAACTCCATGTTTTCAATCACTCAGGCTTGAAATCTTAGGTTCATCTTTAGTTTTTCTCTCTAATTCACTCTGCACATATGACTGTGCAGACTTGTTGATTCTGTCTCCACAATCCCTCTTGTTCTGTCTCTCCTTTTCACTTACAAGGTCACCACTATTCATGCCCTCATCATCTTGGTTAGTGCAATAGCTTTCTAATTGCAACTTTCTTATTTCATTCTCTCTCCTTTTCCCTTAGTGTATTCTTCATATAGCTGCAAAAATAATGTGATCATTTCCTTTCCTCATTATCTTCCTTTCCATGTCAAAGAACAAAACAAAACATAGCTGACTTCTTAGACTAGTATGCAAGATTCTTTATAATTTGGCTCCTAACTACCTTTTCAATCACATTTCATGTTATTCACACTTTACACCCTCTGTTCCAGCCTGCTTTCTCTCATCTCAGAGAATTTTGGAATTGAAAGGGATCTCATCACTGTTCGGACTAATTCATACCTGAAAAAGAATTCCTCCCGCCATTACAATATACCTGGCAGGTGTATGAATGAAGACCTTTGAGGATGAAGCCGCTACCTCCTGAGACATGAGCTAGCCCACTCCACTTGTGGACATATGCTATGAAGATATGAAATCCTGTTATGACATCACATTGAACTGGATAGTAAGTGAGAAGAAGGATGCTTCAGGGACTGAGGACCACCCAAATGCAAAGAATAAGAATGGTGACTTGAGTGGGCAGGCAACAGTAGCACTCTTTTATCTTTTTACCCAAGTGCCTGATTAGGTATATTCTTCCCCCTTTTCCAGTTCTGGAATATTAATTAAATCAATACTATCATTGTTCCTGGTCAAGGTGTGTCAACCAATAACTTTTCAATTCAAAATAACCCTTCTTGTCTATTACTTCTTTATGTATCATGTTGTCTACTCCCAATCAGAGGTAAGCTCCTTCAGGGCAGAGTCTGTCTTCACCTTTGTATTTGAATTTCCAGTAATGCTACACTGTAAGGAATACATCAAGCATTTAATACATAATATTCACACATCCATTTATTCCATGTGATAAGTTAGTCTCTTTTTTAGTGTTTAGAAAAACTGAATTTCCAAGAATAAGAACTGGCTTCATTCAGTCAATAGAAAGGTGTTCTAGATTTATTAACCTGCAGTCTAAAGGTCAAGTCACACAACTTACAATTCCCAAGACTCAAGCTGTAGAGATACTAGCATTCTTCTTTGTATGACCATGTGTTCTCAAGGGTTAGATGATGCTGGGGAGAAGATTCATTGAGCAGGATAATTATAGTGAAAAATGGAGGAAAGGTGGAGAAAGCAAATAATGTTTGTATGTATATATCTATTAAATATATACATATATTGTACATGTGAATGTATGTATATATATATATATATATATATATATGTCTCTCTCTCCCTTCTTTCCCCTCTCCTGTCTTCATTTCCTCTGTTCTTTCTTTCCCCTATACTTTCTCCTTCTGTCTCTTTCTCCCTCATCCCCTCTTCCTCCTTCTCCCTATGAAATTACTTCTCAAAATTAATTCCCAATAAAACCCTCTACTCCAGTCAGATTGGTCTACTTACTACACACTCAATATCTGGTATATATATTCCAGACTCTGTAGTTATGTTTTTTAATCATATTCACCCCCCTTTTTCCTAATGAATGTCACCTATCTTATAAGGCTTGTGTTAAGTAAGTCTCACCTTCTCCCTGGCTATCTTAGACCACAGAGTTCTGAACTTCCATAATGCTTCTTAGTCTCTACCTCTGAATGGGCATTAATTATAGATTTTCCAGTGTGGCTAGCTATCTATTTAATTTTTCTCCTGTTAGATTGTAGGTTCTTGAAGACAAGGTATATACTTAATATTTCTTCATATCCTTCTGCATTGCCTGGAAATCTATGTTTCATAAAAAATACTCATTGTAGATTGATAGATGGAGAGGTTATTCTGGAAATCTGAATGTGGTACATGAGGGTGGGGGAACTTGAAGAAAACTGACAAAAGCTTTAAGAAATGCCATCCAACTTTCAAGGGAGCCTTGCCAAGACATCTTTGGCAGAGGAAAAATGGAAGTCCTTTCACTGTAGTTAGAAGGCTGAGATGGAAGCACAGCTTACAGCAGCTTATCCCCCAGCTCTCCTTATTTGCAATTCTTCTTGGGATTGACTTCTCTGATATTTGGTCATAGATCTGATGTCATCACGGGGCACTCCCTTCTTGAGGAATCAAACTCAGTAAAACACAGTTTTAAAGTTAAGGCTGGAAGGGAACTTCATAATTACTTTCATGTCTAATTTTCATGTGTGAGCAGCTTAATCTGTTGGACCTACACACAGACCTATGGTATCCCACAAAAAAGATACAAGGTGAGAAAGAATCAGATCTTAACACTAAGGATCTCAGAGCTTCACTCTGTTTTGCTCCCACACTCTCTTAGGCCATTATACCTAAACCTATATCCTTCATCACTCCACCCTGTGTTCATCTCCACTATATAAGCTTTCCTGATTCAAAATAGACCTCCCTCACTATCTGGTTGCCCTAAAGGCCATAGTGGAAGTATGGATGTCATCTATCAAAGGCCACTTAATTCACTTATTTCCAGTAGCCTTAACTCTACAGAACTGGGCAACAAAGTGATGAGATGGATAAAGAGCTGTGTTTGAAATTGGGAAGATATCTAAATTTGGCCTCAGATATTTATCAGTTGTGTGACCTTGGGCAAATCATTTAACCCTATTTGCTTTAGTTTGTCATCTGTTAAATGATTTGGAGAAGGAAGTGGCAAACCATTGTAATACAGATATGCCAAGCAAACCCTAAAAGGGATTATGAAGAGGTGGATATGACTGAAAAATGACTCAACAGCTAATGTTATAGAAACATCAGATTGAAAAGTTCCAGTATGTCACACAAAATGCCTCCAATATCCTTATCTGTTTTGTGCCTCCAGCACTCCATTATCCCTATCATCTGATACATAGGTGCCCTCATGATTCCTGGTCCTCTCTATTTCTTCACTGATGATGAAAGAAAAGATCCAGAGGTATATTGAAGTCAGTTGGATTTGACTCATGAAAGCTGTTTATTAAATTTTCAGGATTTATACCAGTATTTATATAAATGCCATAAATCAGAACTTGACTTATAATTCTGTTGATTATCTGGTCTTCAGAAAATGATGAAGGAAATATTAATAATGTAAATGGAACTGACAAGGGTATACTTCATGCAGTTTCCCTCCCCAAAGGAGTCAGTTGTTAAACAGTTTGGCACTAGCACTCCTCTAGAAAGATTTCTAGGGAAGGTAGGGCACAACAAGTTCTATACAAATTGGTTTTTATAATTACGGATATGACATGATGAGGTATGGTGCACAGAGATCTGGTTTTAGAGTCAAGAAATCCAGGATCCAAATCATTCCTCTGACAACTAGAAGCTCTGTGAGCCTGGGCAAGTAACTTAACCTTCAGGTCTTATATGCAAAGTGAGAGATAGGTAGTGGAGGGAAATCTTAGAACAAGAGTTCCTTTTATTAATGAAATCACAAATCTTTCATGTATTCTGGCATTGTTTGGTGCAATCAGCCAGCTGTGCTGAGGAAACATCTGGATTTCCAAATTTCCTTGAAGTTCTGACTAAAATCCTATCTTACATGAGAAGTTTTTCCTGATTCCCTTTTAATGCTTGTTTCTTTCTTCTATTTATCTCCGATTTATCTCACATTTATCTTATTTGACAGAGTTGTTTTATGCTGTCTCCCCACTAAACTGTGAATTTTTTGAGAGCAAGGTCTCTTGCCTTTATGTATATCTCTAGCACATTGAAAATCCTTAATAAATGGAGTTTTTTCCCTAGTTCACTAATACTTTCCTGAGACTGTGACTAGACCACAGCTAGAAATAGGTTCTGTTTGGCCTCATGGTTATTTACTTCCCTAGCTGGCAAGAGCTCCCATTCCTTTTCTAATAAGCAGCCGTGTCCCCACTAAATTCCATTCAAGTAGGGAGGAAAATAGGAAGAGGAAGTGATAGGATTTGTGAAAACAAGGGATGTAGGGCAGGAGGCAGGCAGATGCAGAGAAACAGATGGGATGACGCTTGGGATGGGGGTGGAGTGGTCTATCCACATAGACTTTAAAAAATAGTTTATTGTTTTTATTACCTTTATTATTTGTGCTTTTCACATCCCACATTTGCTGCCTACTAGGTGGTATAGCAAATGTGGGGACTTACTAAAAGTGGCAGAACAAAGACATCAAGATCCAGTTAATCTACTGTATCAACTGCTTACATGACCAGGGAAATATTTAGAATTGTTTGTCATTTTAGTTCTGTGTATAAGAAAGGAAACTTGCTCTTTGCTTAATTTCAACAGAAGGAAGAAAGAGATGCTAAATATCAATGAAACATACATTTTAAAATATTACTGGAACATTCTTGCCTATCCCTGACCCTTTCTTTATCCAATTGTTCATTTGGAATTGTGACTTTTACATGTCTGACCATAAGATGAGATATTGGATGGAGAACTGACCTTGAAGTCAGAAAGAGGGTTAAAGCCCACTTCTGATACATAACCTTCATGATTCTGGATGAGACTTTTGATTTCTCAGTACTCTCAGGCAATTCTCTAAGATAAGGAATCTGAGGAAATGCATTTCTGTCATTGACAGAAAGAGTTTCTACCTGAAAGGAAGGAGCTCCAAAAGACCAAAGAGATTGCAGGTATAGTCTTTCCAGTGACTGGAGGCATGAAGAATCTTTGGAAATGGAAATCTCTATGTTTTTTGCAAGATAGATTCCAACCCTTCTGCACCTTAATAGAAGGTCTTTGAGTGCCATTGAGTCCTACAGAGTCATCACCTTGTAGCTGAACTCTTGACAAAGTCTGAACTCAACCTAGACAACAAATACATAGATTGTCACCTGAACAGAATCAAAACTGTTGTAAATGAGTAGAATTTAACAGACCTAGCCTATCTCTATAATGTTTGAAAATGAAGAGTGAGATTCATGCCATAGGGAGGCCATTAGATAACGTTAATTTGTGGTTTTCACAATTTCACAATTTTCACAATTGTTTCTTTCTTTTCATCCTTGACATCTGAGGTCATCACCAGTCATCTTGACTTATGTCTTGTTGCTGAGCTTTGATGACTCTGGAGGAGAGAGTGATCCTGATGACTTTGTATAGCACTGTCTCACATACATCCAATTCATGGTCAAGTCAAGACATTACCCTTGTGATGTCATTGGTCTTCTTTAGGAATGAAGGATTGGGGGGCAGCTAGGTGTCCCAGGAGTCAGGAGTACCTGAGTTCAAATCTGGCCTCAGACACTTAATAATTACCTAGCTGTGTGGCCTGGGCAAGTCATTTAACCCCATTGCCTTGTAAAAAAAATACCCTAAAAAAAAGAATGAAGGATTAACACCCCCCCCCAAAGAAATATTCTCCCTTCTAAGTGTGCATCTGTTTTTAATGGATGCCATACACTTATGACTAAAGCAATCTCTATTTTAGACTTTAAGAACTGCTTACTCTATGAAGGCTTCTTGGAATGTTTCAATATTATTTTTGACATCATTGGTCTAAAAGTATTCAATGTTTTAAATTTTAATATGAATTAAATGCTCATCATCTGATTTTAATTCATTCATTGATTCATTTATGGCTCATGACCTGAAGTTTAAAAATAATTTTATGCTTAAATTATGTTAAATATTTTTTAAAAAATTTGACAGTTATACTTCAATATAATTGACTTGCTTTGTAATTTCATGTATCCCATTTTAGGCATTTAAAATTCTTGTATTTTATTTTGAATTTATGAATAAAACAAGCATTTCACTAACAATATAATAAAAAAAGATGATTGCACATGAAACAGCAAATCTGTTGCGTAAACTTACTATTCCATTTGAATATACAACAAAGTGATCATGTAAGGTTATTTTTTCATGTTTTTCTTCTTTTCCCCTAGAAATTGCCATCATATATCTATGCATGTATATGTATATACATACATATATGATTATTCTATACATCTATTTATCAGTTCTTTCTCTGGATACAGATAGCATCTTTCTTTATACAGCCTATATAGTTAATTTGGGTATTTGTAATAGAATATTTATCCACTCAAATTCATCCTTTTTAAAATTTTTTATTTAAGGCAATGGGGTTAAATGGCATGCCCAGGATTATGCAGCTAGGCAGTTATTAAGTGTCTAAGGACAGATTTGAACACAGGTCCTCCTGACTCCAGGGCCAATGCTCTATCCACTATGCCACCTACCTATCCCACAAAGTCATTCTTAAAACAATATTCCTGTTATTGCATTTTAGAAATGTGTTTAAAAAAAAAGAAATGTGTTTGAGAAGGAGTCAATAGACATCACCATTCTGTCAAAGGGATTTAAGACGCAAAAAAGAGTTAAAAACTCCTGCATTCATTCATTTCCTTGCCAATTGTTAACTAAATGCTTTTCAAATGCAAGTTTTTCTGTTGGACCCTGCCATGCCATGCCAGATGCTTGGCTTAGAGTGGGGTAGGATACAACTGGAAATTGATGCAAAGATTTATAAAATATAGTCCCTGTCCTCAAGGATCTTAATGGTCAGAGAGAAAGAAAAAATTGTGTTTACAAATGATAGGAATACAAGACAATACAATGAAAGGCATGCATAAAATCCTTGGAGAGTTCAAAGCATGTCCTTTGGCTCTCCAGGGAAAACTGACCCAGAGAAAACAAAAATATCTAATGTCACCCTAAGATTCTGGCCATATTGATGGACTGGCTGTTGTATTTACTGCTTCCTTCAGGAATTCATTAAACCATAAGTCAGACTACATAGTCAAACTACTCTTGACCAATTTTTACTGTTGATGAAGTAGGAAATACAGTGAAATGGAAAAAGGAGTTGGAATTGTAGTCAGGAGAGGAAAAAGTTCAAAACCCCATTTTTACTATTTAACAGTTCTGTACCCTAATGAATCTGTCTTTTTCAACCCCAGACTGTAGTACTACCTTCCATTCTAGATTCCACAATCTTAAGATGGTCATTGCCAAACACAAGAGTGTGCAGAGAAGGACAGCTAAGATTCAGAAGAGTCTCAAGTCCATGTCACATGAGGATAACTTGAAGGAAACTAATGTTTGAACGAGAGATAAGAAGACCTAGGGAGAACACAAGATTGTCTTCAATAACTGAAAGGACTGTTATATGTTTCCATGTAGGAAACAGATTTTTTTTTTCTGTTTGGCCTTTTAGGAATCATGCGAATAGTGAAATTTAAGTTTGATGTCAGGAAAAAAATGTCCTATCTAAAAATGGAATGAACAGTTTCAGGAGGTTCTGAGATCCTCCTTTCTAGACTTCATTAAGAATATCATTTGTTGAGGAAATTGAAGAGCAGATTCTTGTCTAGATAAGGATTAGACTAGTTGGCTTTTGAAGTTATTTTTGAAGCTACCCTGAAATTCAAAGGCTTTGTGATTCTGGGAAAGTCACTGGACCTCTCTGAACCTCAGTTTACCAATTTGTAAAATGGAGTTAATATCAGAATTGTGAGGATAACATGAGATAGTGCATAAAAATGCTACTAGACATTTTTAGTATTGGTGTCATATAAATACAACCTAAGAGTCCATGACTGAGAATAGCACCCAGATATAACAGAAACTTAATCAATGTTTGATGGATTTGAATTTGTTGCTGATAATGATGAAATAGAACAGGGATCTGCTCCTGAGTCTTTTGGGACCTTTCTATTAGGCAACCATATTTCTCTTTAGACTTTTGAATTAGATTATACCACATTTCTCCATGTATAAGATTCACCCTTTTTCAAACAAAATTGTGGTCTAAAAACTGGGAGAGTCTTATACAGTGGTTGTAGATTTTTTTTTAAATTTTCATTTGCTACTTTTTTTGCACTTGTTTTTTTTTTTTTGTGTTTATTGTTTTGCATTTGTTATTGGATATATTAGGTTATGTTTTGCCATGTTCTGCCCAGAAATGGCTCAGTGTGGAATTCAAGTTCAAAGTGATCCAGTTTGCAAAAGCAGATGGAAATCAAGCTTCTGAACATCACTTTGGTCCTTCTCCACCTGAGAAAACAATCTGAGAACTGGCTATGGGAAGAAGAAACTCTACTGAAAATGCCCCAGCAGAAGAAGGCCATGAGAAGCAAGTCAGCTAAATGGCTCGAGTTATAGAGGGAATTGAAGAGATGGATTGAAGAGCAAAGGGCAAACGGAATTCCTGTGTCCAACAGAGACGGTTCAGCAGGAGGCAAGAATTTCTGATGAAAAAGAAGTGAATGATTTCAGAGGAGGACACAATTGGTGCTTCAGGTTCATGAAACAGAATGGACTAAGCATGCGCCCACACACTAGACTTGTCTAGGGAATGCTTGTGGTCAGCCACAGACTAGAGCACAGGCAGGATAGCAGGTACATAAGACAGTGATTCATCTTCAAACACAGATGAGGACAAGCTAATGGATGGGAATTTTGACAGTGATGAGGAGCTCTTTGAATTTTATGATGAATAAAACTTGAGTTCAATAACTTTATGTAATACATTTTTTTTAAAATTTTGGACCCCCAAATTAAGGTGTGTCTTTAAAAAGAATGTCCTATATATGGGAAAATATGGTAAATAGTTTGAAATCTTTGCCTTATTAAGAAATCTATGTCACTTGGGTATAAATATTACTTCAGGTGAGATAATATATCAAAACCTCCTGGAACCTAATAACTCCACTGTTTCTTTCTTCCCACCATTCCCAACCTTATCCAAAGAAATAGTCTTACTTCTAAAGATGTATTTTGTATTAACAGATGCCATACATTTATGGCTAAAACAATCACTATTTTAGACCTCAAGACAGATTTACTCCATGATGCCTTCTCTGACTACAGTCTACATTGGTCCCTTGTCTTCCTAGATATCTATCCTTTTTAAGTGTAGTCTTTCTCCATTAGAATATAATCTCCCTTGAGGAGATAATTATATTCTCAGTGCTTTGACATATAGTAAGAGTAAATATATATCTTCTCATATCTATCTATCTACTATCTATCTACCATCTATCTACTTTCTATCTATCTATCTATCTATCTATCTATCTATCTATCTATCTACCACCTATCTATCTATCTATCTATCTATCTATCTATCTATCTATCTATTCATTACTCTTGAAGGCAAGACTGTGAAACTTAAGATATTTAGCGAATAGAGTGCTAGACTTGGAATTGAGAAAACTTGAGTTGAAATCCCTCAGTCTTTGGGTGTTGTAATCTCTTTTGGGCTCAGTATCTCATCTATAAAATGAGAAGGTTGGATTTGGCCTTTAAGGTCCCTTTCAAACTTAAATCTATAATCCTATGACCACTATCTAATTGTTTTATGTACATAATCCGGTTCCCAACTACACTGTACTGTCAACACCTGGAAGGCAAACGCAGAATCAGGAATCATAGAACCATGGTCCATACCTAATCTGAAGAGGACTTGGGGAATAGTAATTGTCTTTAAGCATTTAAAGGATTCTCATATGGAATAGGGATAAATAGTTTTGAAGAGGGATTCCTTTTAGATGATGAAGTTCTCCAGTTGCTCTTCTTTGCTGATGACACTATAATGAATTAATCAAAGTCCACAAAACTTCAGGCCTCCGTAATAAGATCCATACCTAGCCACAAAAGAATGGGATGGGGAATGGAAAATAACATGCCTAATAACTCAACTGTAAATAATATATACAGTTGGCAAGATGGACACCATTTAAAGTGGAAACCATTTAAATTGCTAAACATATCTTGAAAAGATGCTGTAGATAGTGGATAAGAGATGGAGTCCCTTGAATACAGAAAGACAGCATTTAGCTCTGTCTATCTGAATTTTATCAGCTAAGAAAACTTCCTATTTCTTATCCCAAGAACAAATTGTTGTTGTATTGGTAATGGTACCAAGTACCGATCATATGAACAACTTCCCTTGATACTGTCAACGACTGACCTTATCCTTGGATCTGAGGGTCAGAGCTATCTGTTTCCCCAAAGGATGTTGATTGTCATATCCCATTTGTCAGGTAATTACAAGTTGGAGAAGATTTAGACTCATCTAACCCTTTAATAATGAATTATTATTCATTCCTAATAATAATAAGAATAAAAGGAAGCTCACCTAGCTAGCAAGCAGCAGAGTTAGAATTTCAATGAACATCTAACTTTGGACTCTATGTTTTTTTCATAATGCCAAAGTGTTTATAATTGACAATTGAGAGCCCCTGAGGTTGTCTGAGTAAAAGATTGAAATGATCTTAGGTGTGCATTAGTAAGCTTATTAAGGGAATTGTGTGGAAGATGAAATGAAAAAGGCATAGAGTAGAGGCTGTAAGATTTCTTTGGAGACTAAATGTATGAAAAGAGATGAAACGCTGAATAATGGGAATGAAGAGAAGGGCAAGTCATAAGAAATATCAAGGCATTTGGAGTGGGGAGAGTGATAGTGGCAGGGTACAAACAATAAGCCATGGTAATTGATTGGATAGAAGGGGTAAAGGAATGTGTTCATTCTTTGCACCCCTCAATAACCAAATGGAAAATGCAGGCAAGATTATTTGTCCCCATTCTGGGACAAATACAACACTTTTATTTAGATTTCATGGTATTCCATTTGATCATAGAGATTTATAGGATGGAAAGAGAATACCAGCTCCAAGGATTGAAGCTCTCTGGAACAATTCAGAAAAATACTCTCCTTTTCCCATTGGAGGAAAATTGGTCTCATACATAAGTACAGATATAAACCTAAGTAGGGAGAAGAATTATTTTATGCTAGGAGTAGATAGGTGTTTAATAGATTCAAATCTTGGCTCTCAGGATGTATGAGAGTCACCAAGTCAGAGGGTAATGGAAAAAGTGCAGTGACAGGGTGGGAACCAATTGAACTGGCTATTAAAAACATTTAAACATCATACCCTGGAAATCCTCAGTCAAGGGGTACCAACTCCAGGTGCTAAGTAGGAAAAAAGTTAGGAGTTCATTAGCAGTCATTCAAAAGTCAAGAGATTTCAGAAGCCAATTAGAAAGACAGGGAAGGGTCAAGAAATGCACAAGGGAAGAAGGGTTGGCAAAATACTGATTTGTTTCACACAGATTAACTCAAGGCAGCATCATTAGAGGACGGTTGATTTGATATTTGTCCCCTGTGTTCTCCCTTTGAGAGTTAGGATTTTGCCTAAAACTCATCCCAAAGACCAAAATCAAATAAACGGCTGATGAATTTTGAGTTCTAATTCTGGCTCAAGTTCCATAGTGACATTAGCCATATCCTGACATCTTCCCAACTTCAATTTCCTTATTAATATATAATAATAATAATAATGACTAATCCAGGGTAAGCTGTATGAAATAATTAATTTTGAAACTTGAGTAAAGAGAACCTATGAGGAAAGACTGGAAAGACTGATTGGTTCCAATCATTCTTGTTATATCTAGAACAAAGAGATAGCAGAAAATAGAGTCTCAAGAGTCCTTATTTGGTTAGGGGGATCCTACCCCTTCCTCAATATTCTAGTTTGGGATCCTTTAATTTAATCTCATTGCTAGTCTACCATTACCTAGACTTCCCTCCAAAGCTAACAGGAACTGGGATAAGAGGGAGCCATTGAGATCCTCATTGCAAACTACTGGAAGTCAAACTGTTTTAAATGCTAAATGCCAATTTTTCTATATTTATAAGGAGGTTAGAATTTTGGTGAATCCATGGAAACCTTTTATCTTTAAAAAAGGGAATAATAGTGGATAGAGCATTAGTCCTGGAGTCAGGAGAACCTTAGTTTAAATCTGGTCTCAGCACTTGATAATCACCTCACTGTGTGACCTTGGGCAAGTCACTTAACCCTATTGCTTTGCAAAACAAACAAACAAACAAAAGGAATGCTATTCAGAGCTCTGAAGCAAGGACCTGAGAAATCTTTTCTCTTAAGGGAGAGGTTTAGGTTCTTATCAAAATAGAGCCTTAGCAATAGTTCAAGTGTAGTTTGTTTGAGTTACTAGTACTTGTAAACTTTAAGATATACTTCTTTAACAAGGAATAGAGGACTAGACCTGTATTAGTTGTATCTGATTCGTCATGACCCCATTTTTAAAAAGAAATAGAGACTAGTCCTACATTTTAGTTGTATCTAATGCTCAAAATCCCATGGGGTTTTCTTGGCAAAGATACTAGAGTGATTTGCATATCCTTCCATCCTTTATTTTACAGAGAAACTGAGGAAGACTGAGGTAAACTGAGGTAAGTGACTTGCCCAGGGTTACATGGTTAGTAAGGTCTGACACCAGATATGAGTTCTGATCAACCCTATTTGCATCAGTTTCCTCATCTGTAAAATGAACTGGAGAAGAAAATGACAAATCACTCCAGTATTGTTGCCAAGAAAACCCCAAATTGGGTCATGAAGAGACAGACATGACTGAAAAAGACTAAAACAATAACAAAAAACAAGCTCCAGACTCTAGGTCTGTTGTCTTTTTATTTATTTCATTAAATATTTCTTAATTACATTTTAATTGCATTTGGACTGCACTTGGGAGTGCTGCTGAACAGTGGACTGCACATTTTACCCCTCTAGTCTAGAACTCTGAAAAATTAATTCTTAGGATCACTCAATCAAGCATTTATTAAGAAGTTTACTATAGGGGCAGATAGGTGGCTCAGTGGATAGAGCACCAGCCCTGGACTCAGGAGTACCTGAGTTCAAATCTGGCCTCAGACACTTAATAATTACCTAGCTGTGTGGCCTTGGGCAATCCACTTAACTCCAACTGCCTTGCAAAATCCTAAAAAAAAAGTTTACTATGTGTCACATACTACTTTAAGTTGGAGAGATATAAAAAAAAAGCAGAACCATTTTTCCCTGCCTTCAAATTGCTCACAGTCTAATGGGGGAGACAACATGTAAATAACTGGGTGTATATAAGGTCTGTACACAGTCAGGATATGTCAGAGGGAAGAGTTGAATTGCTCACTTTCCTGGCTCCAAGACCAGCTGTTTCTCCACTACACCATTGAATTTTTGTCACATTAAAAATCTTATAATATAGTATCTTACATATTAAGGATACTTTATAAAACATTTCTACATCTATCATATTATTTGATCTTCGCAAAGAAGCTGAGGGGTGAACAGGGCTGTTATCACTATTAAAGACAAGGAAACAGGTTCAGAGGGATGAAGTTACTTGGCTGACATTTCACATTTAGGGAGTAACAAATTCTGGTTGGTTGATTTATTGATTCCAACTCTTATACCATGATTATGGAACCATAGGCAATAGAACCAGAAGAGTCTTTAAAAATCATGTTGTCTACTTCTTACCAGATGAAAAAAATAGGACCCAAAATGTTGAATATTTTGCCTCAAGGCAGGACATAGTTCAAAATTGTGACATTTGCTTATTACTTTAAAGGGCACCATCCTTTGGATGTAAAGATGACAAAGGTCACTGGCTGTCTTTAGGGCCTGTGCTTTGAGTCTGGGCCAGAGACAATACAATGAAAAACCAAACTGTCTCAACCATCCAGTTTCAATCTTGTCCTTTCTTCAGGATTTTTGTTATTCAGTCATTTTTTCAGTCATGTCTGACTCGCCATGACCCCATTTAGAGTTATCTTGGCAAAGATACTGGATGGTTTGCCATCTTTCTCCATCTCATTTTACAGATGAGGAAATTGAGGCAAACAGTGTTAAGTGACTTGCCCAGGGTCACATAGCTAGTAAATATCTGAAGACAGATTTGAACTCAGGAAAATGGATCTTCCTGATTTTAGGCTCAAATTTCTTTTCATTAAGTCACCTGGCTGCTTTTCTACTCATTATTAGGAAGTCACAAATTATATCTTGGGACATGTCCCTAGATGATTTCTATGTTGAAGAGGATGAATGAAGTTTCGAAACATTGAGATACTGCAAACAAGGCCAGGTACTCAGTCTGAATCTTTGATAGATTAAAAATGACACTGACATTAGCCACAGGCCCTGGAAATTTGGAAAGAACATTGGATTTGGAAGCAAAATAGCTTTGACTCCAAAGTGCTATTTACTTACCATCTATGTAAAGAAATAATTTGGTATAATAGAGACCTGGCAGTAAGAAAGGTCAGGGTTCAAATCCTGCCTCTGACACTTATTGTGTGGTTGTATACAGACACGAGTGTGTGTCCCAGGCAATTCCATAGTCTTTAATTAGTATATTATAGATGTTACCCATAAATGAACTGACATTGGTGTAAAGATTTCCCACACTGGGATTTCCATTCATGAAATGCACAGATACTTTGTCTTCACATATTTGAATGACTCTGGGACAAGATATTCAGCCTTTTGGGTCCTTAGTTTTCTCATCTACTAAGAAATAGACTTAATGATCTTTAAGGTCTCTTCTGGTTCTAGTGTCTATGGTTCCATGAATTTAAACAGACTTACTAAATGAGAAGGCATGTGGTGCAGTGGGAATGAATGAAATTTCCCAGTGGAATGTAAGCTTCTTGAGGACTGGGACTATGTCACTTTTTTTAAATCCTAGTACTTCATAGCAGGCATTTAATTTATACTCATTGAATTCAATGAGAGAATTCCTTCTATTCCTATTTTACAATGTTGGGATTTATTTTTTTCTGGAAAGGGAAAACAAGAGTTGGAGGTTGGGAGTAGCTAGCCAAGCAACTTTCTGAAGAATTCTTCAGGACCAGGTTCTTGGTGAGTAAGGGTTGACCAAACTGCTTGTAATACACTTGCTAAACATGAGTTAGACATAATTAGCTAATGAACTACCATCATCTCTTAATTATCTGCACCAATGGAGGAGAACATTGTTGTGGATAATAAAAAAAGGATAATGATGCCCAGCCTGGCAGAGGTTACAGCCTTGCTCCTTCCAGCATTGATTTCTATTATTTTTATTTGTTTGTCAGCTGTAGGGAGTACGGATGCCATACTGATCATACACGCAAAGGTAATACCAGGGTTTCCTAAAAGGGCAAAATCTCAATTTGTGCAATAGTTACCTTCCTGAAAAGTTGTGCATTAGTGGAAATTTTGTTAAGCAAATTATTTGTCCCTTAACTTGAATGATCATCTTAGAGATGTTTTGGCAGTGGTTCTGGAGTCTTTAGCTTTAATGTTACTTAAAAGGTTTTGATGCAATATACTCCATAACTAGTCATCTAGGTTTAAAGACCTCCACTGAGGGAGAATTCACATCTCCTGAGACTGCCTTTTAAGAATTCCTCTATTTGTTTGGAAGTTTTCTTTCTGTTTTCCACAGAATCACACTATTTGTGAGTCAACCAACAAGTATTTCTTGAGATTTTCTTATGTGTGAAGTAATAGGGATACAAGGAAAGGACCTTAAGAAGGGACTATATAAATATCAAAGAACATGGAGGGTAACTTGAAAAGGAGAAGGCATTAGGAATTGGTAGGATTCTGGAAATGCCTCCTGGAAAGGGGGATTTAAGCTGAGTCTTGAAGGTAACTAAAAGTTGGAAGAGAAGGCATTCCATGCATGAGAGACTGAATATCAAAAAATTTCAAGTAGGCCAAGGTATCTGGATAAGACAGACAGCAAGAACAAGAATAAGAGTGAGAGCAACAGAGAGAGAGAGAGAGAGAGAGAGAGAGAGAGAGAGAGAGAGAGAGAGAGAGAGAGAGAGAGAAAGAGAAAGAGAGAAAGAGACAGAGAGAGACAGAGACAGAAAGACAGAGACAGAAAGAGACAAACAGACAGACAGGGAGACAGAGAGACAGAGAGAGAGTGAGAGGAGTACTTATAAGAAAACTATAAAAATAAAAAAGGTCATCATTCCCAATACAAAAAAAAATCATTTTTCTTGGAAAAGAAACAGAAAAAAATAAGAATATTTTTGTTTCTCACTGTTTTTTTTTTTGCCAGCAAATTCTCAACTACCCCTCCCCCTATCAAAAATATAAACAATTAAAAAAAAGATCAAGGGTTTAGAGTAGTTGACTTGGCTTCAAAACCTAAATCTTCCACTTAATATCTGTGTGATGGGACAAGTAATTTAACCCTTATGTGCTTCAGTTTCCTCATATGTGAAATGGGAAAGCGGTACTAGATACTCTCCAAGGTTGCTTCTAACCCTCAGCCTCTGATCCAGTGATCCCATCATAGTTTCAAATATCACTTTTTGTCATCTTTCATATCCATTGCCATTCTTAGCTCATTATGGGCATTCATGTGGCCGACCCAAAATCCAAAAAGATGATTTGATTTTCTTTGGATCATGGTGATCTCCTTCTTGTTTGAGATCTTCAGTCTGACCACTGCTCAGGTAATGCTGGAGAAGAGACTGGGTTAGATTGGACAAGATGGTCTTTAATGATACTTCCAACTCTGAGAGTCAGTGAATCATTTTTTATGGTAATTGATGTAGCCTATTATTGGCAAGATGGTTGATGAGAAATGCAGTTTTTCACAATTTGAAGGAGAGAACATGGATGGCAGTAGCCATGTGATACAAGAGACATCTGGGAATTTATACTCTCAGTATAAAAGAAAAGAGCTAAGGGAGTATTTGCATCATTAGAAAGCCAGTGGCAAGGAATTGCTACCTTAAGCTAAATCTAACAATGAACGATTAGAATCTTGTCTGAAAAAAATAAAGAAGTCAGTCTTGTCTGACTCATTAATCTAGTATAGAATATGCTGTTCATCTGGATATGCCTACTTGTTTGAAGTTATGAAATTATCCTTCAACCTCCCCCACCCACCATACTTCACCACTGTTTGGGCAATGCTACCCTCAAGAGTTTATATTGTTTGGTTATTTTTCAGTTGTTCTGACCCCTTGTTACCACTTTTGGGTTTTCTTGGCAAAGAATAGAGCCACTTTAATGGTTTGCCATTTTCTTCTTCTCCAGCTCATTTTACAAGTGATGAAGTTGAGGTAAATGAAGTTAAATGACGTGTCCAGTGTCACACAGCTAGTAAGTATCTGAGGCAAGATTTGAACTTAGGAAGATGAGCCTTCCTGATTCTAAGCCCATCTATACTTTTACAAGGGGTTTTGTCTTCAAGTAAAGATAACCTGATTTTGAGCAAGTGTTTGCCCTAATAAAGGGACCATGCAGGAGAAGGAATGCTGAAAGGGAATAGACATCATTTGCTTTAGATTACTCATGAGTGTATTTTTTTTTTTAGGTTTTTGCAAGGCAATGAGGTTAAGTGGCTTGCCCAAGGCCACACCACTAGGTAATTATTAAGTGTCTGAGGTCAGATTTGAACTCAGGGACTCCTCACTCCAGGTCGGGTGCTCTTATCCACTGTGCCACTTAGCCGCCCCCATGAGTCTGTATTAAGATCACACAGAGGCTTCACTCAGAATTTCATTCTTCATGTCTTATTGTTTCTCTTGAGCCAGAGTTTGTAAGCTCCTTGAGAAAGAAATGATTCTTTATTTTGTCTTTCTATTCCCAATACCCAAGACAGTGTCTTAAGTCAATAAATCAAGCAGCATTTATTTAGCACCTATGAGAAGCTGGGCAGCATGGTCATCAATGCAGAAGAGTTGTGCTCAACAAATTATAAGTGCTTTGAGCTTATTTTGAAGAATTGAGCTTCTGTCAAATATTAAGTTATCAGATCAAACCTATCCTTTCTCTGATCCATTTGGGAGTCTGCTTTATCCAAATCTAGGCAGGGGTCTGTTGGATCTAGTTCAAAAAAACTTTTAATGGCCCATTGTTTATTTTTAAGTGTTAGAATGGACACCTAAGGAAACTGGCAAACTGTACAAATTAGGGTCTGATTTATTCTTTTGTTGATTGTCTAAGCTTAATAGGGTAATGTAGAAAATGCTAATAATGAAGATTAGTTGTAAGTGTGTCATGAGCACATTTCTCCCCCGCCAGCCAGTTGTTAAATGTCTACCAGTACATTTTCCTAACAATGGCATTTCTTAGCCCATACTTGGCTTTTCTCTCCTCTATCCCACACCATTTGATAGAGCAATCATTTGCCCCCATAGATCCCATCATTTATATTTCAGCAATAAACCCTTCCTTCTGTGGTTAGAAACAGGTCCAAATAAGCATTTCCCCTTATCTTTTCCTCCACCTTTTAAAGAATGAAAATCATCATTAAGGCAAGTCAAAAATTTATCAACTGAGCTACTTTTGGATTTTGGCCAAAACCCGGAGGCCCCAGACAGGCTTGGCACAGTCTGAATGAGCTATTTCTGCAATCCCACCCTGTGTCTTCTCATTCATTTATGCCTACCCCCAGGTCTGGAATGTCTTCTCTCCACATCTCCACCTCTTGAAAACAATTTCTCCCTTTGAGATCCAGATTCAGGTACGGCCTCTTCCATTTCACTTTCTCTGACACCCCTTTCTCCACGATGAAAATGAACTGACTTACATCATAATTTTCTTCTGGATCTTTGCCCTTATCATATGGATCATAGTGATTACAAATAACTTCTTTATCACTTCCCCCCCACTCATTAGATCAGAAACCCTCGAAGGCAAAGACTCTTTTAGTTTTCATCTTTACACATAGTATAGTGTCTTACCCAAAGTAGTCATTTAAAATTTGTGGAATTAAATTGTCTGAAATTTAAATCTGGAAAAGTATAGTGTTCCTTCATCAGTAAGTCAGTCAATGAGAATTTTTAAGGAGGTTACTATGTTCTAAACCCTGGCCTTAGATACTTAGTAGTTTTGTGATCCTGAGCAAATCATTTAACCCCGCTTACTTCAGTTTTCTCACCTGTATATGAGCCAGAAAAGGAAATGGCAAACCACAAGCTGACTCCAGGATCCCACTGAGTTTGGATGAAGTTGTGATCAACAAATGGCATGTGAGAGTTTGCCTAGTAAAATTCACACCATCATCACCACCACCACCATTACCACCCCATCAACATTATCATCATTATCTGTTCTATTCTATCAATTACCAACCTGTGTATGATGCCTTATAGGGTAGTTAACCTGATAGAGGTTTAGTCTCACAGTTGATAGGACAGTGATGGCATTTATATATCCCTTTATGTTTCCAGTGAAATTTGTCTACCATGTAATAATGAACTCTTTTTCACTATTCACTGGATAGTAGAATTTTGAGTTGGAAGAGACTTTGGAAGTCATCAAATGCAAACTTCTCATTTGACAGAATAGGAAAAGAGAGGTTCAAGAGTTCATATATCATACCAAATATAACAAGAATAAAATATAAGCTCTTTGAGGGCAGTGACTATTCTTTGCTTTATCTATGTATCCCCCAGTGACTAGCCTGGTGGTTGGCACAAAGTAGGAGCTTAATATCTGAGTTGAAATGGACTCAGACTAGTAAATAATTGGACAGAATTTTCATTAGGTCTTCTGATTTAAAATCCATGGCTTATTACCTGCTCTTCTTTCTGAGAAACATTATCTAAGAATACAAGATTTCTTCCTCCCCTACTGTCTTCAAATAATGACCAGTAAAAAATACTGTCCCCTCTCTGCAAGGGTGCAACCAAAACCGAGAGAACTGGGTTATATAGAGTCCATAGATATCAGATCAAGAATCTAGGACAGACAGATATGAGAATCAACAGTACCAGAAGATTTTGGAAATCAAAGCGATTAGGGGATTTTTAGAGATCAGCTCTAGAGATCCTTCATTATATAGAAAAGGAAAGTAAGATCATACTACAGGTAAACCCAGGTAAGATTCTGGTTTAAACCAGTGATTTTTATATAATTCCTCCCGAGATGGTAATGAATTAGAAAGTCTGACCCCCATATAGACACAGGAAATGAGTGAGTGTACCTACTGAAAAGACACAGTGGGATTAGCACTTCATGGTAGACCATAGAATCATGGATTGAGAGCCTCAAAGAATCTTGAGGCTATTGTGTCTTAGCTGTTTTTGAATAGTTGAGGACACTGAAGACAGAGAGCTTTAATAACTTGTTCAGGATCACAGCGCTGATGTGTTGACCTCTTGGGATTAGGTTTTGACTTGGTGCTCTTCCCTGTGGGTTCATGAAGAGAAGCTGAGCCTTACAATATTTACCCAGTAACTGGGATCAAGGTCTCCATAGTTTCTCTCCACAGAATTCCCTAGAATTCACCCCCCCCCTTGCCACCTCAGTAAGACAGGAAGAAAAAGAAACTGCATCTGCTGAGTGAGTGATGAATGTAGGGACCGAATCAGAGTATTCCCTGGGATAGAAGTCTCTGATATCTGAAGTCCCTCCAAGGTGGGGGATTCTGCAGGAGGGCCTTTAATAAGCAGTTCTGATTGGATGAGTTTATAGGTTACTATTTTGAGGGCTGACATTAGGCCGGCAGACAGTGGGAGGAGAATGACTCCTGAGAGGAAATGGCAGTTAGACCAATTCCATGCACAAACCAGAAGAAATAAAATGTCCCAACTGGAAATAAAGCCACCTGAAAAACACACAGCGAACCAGCCATCTTGCACAAGAGAATAGATTTTGGATTATAGGTTAGGATAAACAAACACGATCATTTAAATAATACAACCATATTAGCCTTGGATCTAATTGCTCCCTTTCCCAGAAGACTTTACATTATTCACTATTGCTCTGGCTCATGGAGATAATTCTAAGTTTAGGTTTGCCTCCCCCACCCCCACCCGCCCCGCCCCAACTCTGGCCAATGGTTGTCACCATAGGCTGCCTAAAAGGATGTACTGGATGTGCTGGGAAATTCTCTTTCATGAACATCACCAACTTTTTCTTCTCATGAGAGGAAGTAATCTGTGCAGAAGCATCTGGTAGACACTCCTCAGGGACGTCTACATCAGTGTCACCCATAGTTATAAGGGGAATTGGGAGGAAGAATGGATGAATCAGAGCAAACATCAATGAATACACAAAGGATTGGTGAGAAATAGCTTGAAAAAGATGACGTGGGAATTCCCTCTGCCAATACTGATAAGTGCTATCACAAATCTATGATCTTTGAGAACTCTTGATTCCTTCTAGGTGCTAATACTTGGGGGAGAGAATTCCTGAGGCAGAAAAGGTTAAATGACTCATCCAAGGTCATATTGTACAACTGGTAATGTCAGAAACTTTACTTGAAGCCAGGGTTTTCTAACTCCAAGCAAGCATTTCATTGACCATGTTCCACTGCCCCCCATTATCAGTCCTGAGGAAATGAACAAAAAAAGTCAAAGGCTTGTCCTTTCGATGGCAGTTCAGTAAAAGGATGCTTTTATTTGAAGGACATTCTGCTCCATTATAGAGTTTTCCTATTTTTTCAAACATAGGGAGAAAAGTATAATTAGTAGGATGGGTAAAGAAAACACAAGGTTTATAATAAAGGGCACTGGAGCCTGCTTAGTTTATAGCTTTAAGTTATATTTGGTTCAGAGAAAAGAGCAAACAATGGAATCTGGTGGTCAAAGTGTGCAATGGAATGGACAATGTCCAGGCTTCCCCTGTGATTTTCATAAAGTATGAGTACTTCCTTTTCCAGTGAACACCAGTGACTCACCATTACCCTCAGGATCAGGATTACCCTCCATTTGGCATTATTGTTTTTGTTGTTTGTCTGTCATTCTTGAAGAAGACCATGGCATTAGGGAGGTGATGCCATGATATGCAAGTGAATTGGATTTGAGTGAGGGGGGGGACTTTTTTTTTAAGTCACCAGACTCACTTTTTCCTCCAGAGTAATCTGGATCCAGGACCACATACAGATCAGGATAACTGGAGATCACCCTGAATATTTGGCATCTAAAGCCTTTTATGACCTGACCTGATTTCTTCCTAACTCTCTAGATGTCTTATGCTTTATGTCCACTTAATAATCCAGATCCTCTGGACTTCAAATTGTTTATCTATATCTCTATCTCTATCTCTCTATCTCTATCTCTCTATCTCTATCTCTATCTCTATCTCTATCTCTATCTCTATCTCTATCTCTATCTCTATCATCTCCTCTATCTATATCTAATCTTCAGTGTTCTATGGCTAGGTTTCCCCATGTCTAGAATGTTCTTTCCCTCCCTTCCTTACCTTCCCTGACTTCAGTTAAGACCCACTTTAAATCTTATCTTCCCTAGGAAATTTTTTGTGGACCTTCTTCTCTGCCCTCCCCTATATGGTATTTTCCCTCTAAAGGGAAATGGAGTAAGCAAGTCCTGGTTTCAAATCCTATCTCTGACACTAGTTATAAAGGATGACCCTTAGGCAAGTCACTTAAATTCCATGTCCCTTCTATTTACAGTACATATATCTTGTGTGTAGATAGCTATTTGCATGTTGTTTTTCCTATTAGAATGTGAATGACTTGATGTAGGGATTAAGTTTTTGAAAGCTTTAAGTAGTTGGTTTTTTAAGGGTTTTTTTTAATCTCCAGCACTTATTAGATCAGGGTCTGGCACATGATTTTTTAAAATCAGCAGTTGTATCTGACTCTTTATGACTCTCTTTGGAGTTTTCATGTCAAAGATACTGGGGTGGTTTGTCATTTCTTTCTCTGGTTCATTAGAATGATGAGGAAACTGAGGCAAGCAGTGTGCATCTCACAGCTAGTAAGTGTCTGATGCCAGATTTGAACTGAGGAAGATGGGTCTTCTTGACTGCAGGTCTGACACTCTATCTACTGGGCTGTTTAGGCTGGCACATTTACTTGCTTAATAAATACTTGCTGACTTTACTATACTTATTTATTAAAAGGGAAAACTCTATTTTGGGAAGGGTATTAATTAGACAGTTACAGAGATTTCAAAGAAGCCATCAAATAAAAAAAACTATTCAAATGCACCAAAGGAAAAAAAAGTTTGAAAAATGAAGGAAAAAGGGAGGCAGCTAGGTGGCACAGTGAATAGAGCACCAACCCTAGAGTCAAGAGGACCTGAGTTCAAATTTGACCTTAAGTACTTAATAATTACCTAGTTGTGTGACCTTGGGCAAGTCAACCCCACTGCCTTGCAAAAAAAACAACAAAAAAAGAGGAAACATAAACAAAACAGTTTTTATTACCTTATTCAATTTAATAGAGTCTTCTTATATAATGGAACTGTCTATACAATTCTCTCTTTTTTTCTTTGTATCTTAAATTTTATACTTCACTGCTAAATTTACAATAAAAAGAAAAATTTTTAAATATTCAAATCTCTTCCCTCTCCAATTCCATCTTATGCAAAGCAATGAATGTGATATTCCTCAACACAGCTCTGTTCAAGTCACAGTCTCACTAAACTTGAAGGGCCTCCCTGTTAATTCCTCAAATGCACAAGCATCTGTTTTTTTAAAGACTTCTTCAACTTGACCCCTTACTACCTTTATGGTATTCTTATACTTCACTAACTTCAACAAACTTTACATTTCACCGTAACTGAACTCTTCGCTATTCTTCACACATAACATTCCATTACATTGTCTACTCCTTGAGGGCAGGGGTTGTCTTTTGCCTCTTTTTGAATCCCCCCCCCCATATACTTAGCATAGTACTTGGAACATAAAGCAGATGCTTTATAAATGTTCATTGATTTATTGGTTAATCTCCTTGCTCTCTTGACTTTGGACAAGTTGTTCCCCCCATACCTGGGACATACTTCTTCCTTATCTTTGCCTCATACAATCTTTCACAGTTTTGCTCAAGTCTTCCTTCTTAAATGACACCAAACCTTGTTCCCCTTCCTCAAGTTAGTCTTCTCTTCCCGTTTTCCTTTTATTAATTTTGTGTATTATTTGTTCAAATGTGTACTTAATATTTCCTAGTAAGTTCCTTTAGAGAAGGAGCTGTTTTTAAAATTTTTTTGGTCTTTGTACCCCCAGTGATTAACATAATGTGTGGCACATAATTGATTGATTTTATATCCCATACTTTCCAGTTTTTTAGCCAACTTTGTATCCAGGTCAAGGTATTTTTTTTTAGGTTTTTGCAAGGCAAATGGGGTTAAGTGGCTTGCCCAAGGCCACAAAGCTAGGTAATTGTTAAGTGTCTGAGGCCAGATTTGAACTGAGGGACTTCTGACTCCAGGGCCGGTGCTTCATCCACTGTGCCACCTAGCCGCCCCATGGTATTTATTTTTAAATGTCAGATAATATGAATTAAATTTAGTAAAGATGTAGGTGATAGGATATAAAGTATTTTCTTAAAACCAGGACACATTGCCCATAGCCCACTGTCTTCTTTTGTTAATCTCATGATGACCAAAAATAGAAGCAGTTATGTCTATCTGATCTGATCTCTTTTGTTTAAATTCTTGTCATGCATTTTTGCAATGGTCCCATGATCATTTTTTTGCATTTTTCAAAAGTTATTTATGATGGATTAGCTTTTTTAGTTTTTTGCATTCCTATAAAAAAATCTCACTCACAACCATAGTTTCTGTATATATTGATATATAAAAATGACACACACACACACACACACACACATGCATACATTAACATAAAGTTAGCATCAGCCAAGATCAGGGAACCCTTGTAGAAAGCCCTGTGCACTTTTTCCCTTCTTCTTTTTGCCTTCCTTTTTTTTTTCCTTTAAAAAATAAAACTGTTATTCCTTTCAGAA